>NC_026006.2:2802420-3044885 GCF_000442705.2 Elaeis guineensis
TTAAACCCTACTTTTCTCCTATGACCGGACGGCCATGGCAACCAACCCAATTCGATTACTTGCTACTTGGATCAAGTATATCTAAATATACCAATTTCAAAATTTAAATTTTAAATTTTAAATTTTAAATTTTAAATTTTGAATTTCAAATTTCAAAACAAATTTCAAATTTCAAATTTTTGAATTTCAAATTTTGAATTTTAAATTTTGAATTTCAAATTTGAAATTTCACCCAAATTTCAAATTTCAAATTTCAATTTTTAAATTTCAAATTTTTGAATTTTGAATTTCAAATTTCAAAATTCAAATTTCAAATTTTGAATTTCAATTTTTTTTTTTGAATTTTGAATTTCGAACAACTTTCAAAATTTAAATTTCAAATTTGGAATTTCAAATTTCAAATTTAAACTTTTAGATTACAACTTAATCTATGCATGCAAATTTATATATCATATCTTAGAACCCGCTTTGATACCATTTATGGGGAAAATTCAGTGCAGGGGTAAATGGTAATTTTAAAACTTTTTTAAAATTATGATTTTACAGTGGAAAGATATTAATTAATCTAATTAATTAACATAAATTTATCCTATACTAAGATCTAAATATGATATATAGCATGCATTCATTTAAATTTGAAATTCAAATTCGAACAGTAAACACTTTACTGTAATGTGTTCAGAACACAATACCTTTGTGCGGGTAGTAGATTGCCGCAATCTGATCCCCGTCGGAAGAGTCTGATCGTTGTGATGCAGCCACATAGTGTGTCTGGCCTCTGTGGATCGTCCACATGAAGCTCCTGGTCTGATCGACTCCTCACGAGTGATAGCTCATTGTGGAGCCCTTTTGACGGTGGATGCTGATCGAACTCCTTCGATCGATGTTTGTCAATTCTTCGGATGCTCCGAATCATCAACAGAGTGCTTGAGAGGATGTTGAAGATCTCACTGAGATTTTGTGGGCTCATGACACTCGTAGCTCACTTTTTCACTTCCCGAACCCTAGGCTAAAACTCTAGGGAACTCACCGGAAACCTTGCACCCACTTTTCTTTCTTTTCTTTTTTTTTCTCTTGGAAGGATATGGCCTTCCCTCTCAAGTGCAAGACTTCTCACGCCCCAAAATTTTTCTCCAAAAATCTTCTTCTTGCATGCCCCACTCTTCTCCTCCTTTTATAACAACGTCAAACGTCTTATCCAAAAGAAAGGATAAAGATGAGTAATTGCACATTTGAATTCAAATCAAAATTTGAATTTAAATGGACACCAACTCATCCCTTATCCACTAAAGGCGTGAGGCATGGCTTAAATTGTGCATGGAGTGATTTCATGAGAAACCTTTTCCCATGTAATAAATAGGACGTAAAAAAAAGGGATAAGGTGCAAAGATTGATTGCCCATTCAAATTCAAACTTTATTTTGAATTTGAATGGCCAACCAATCATCCTTATCCATCCATTTGGCACATTAAAGTGGGGCATGGAGAGGGCTTGGCATGAGGAAAAAATTCATTAGAAGTTCCTTCTCAAGAATCCATATGGGTACAATGAAAGTGAGGTGGCGCATGGAGATTGGGTCAAGGTGGTTTAATTATTTAAACCAACCTAATTGAACCAATAAGTTAGGTCCAATTAGACTAATTTAAATCCAAATTAATTAAACTTAATTAGGCTCAATAAAATCCTAATCAAATTAAGAATTGACTAAGCCCAACCCCTGATCAAATCAGGGATCAAACCATCTCGATGATTAGGTCAACTCTTAACCTAATCGGGTCAAACCCAACTGAATCCAATTCAATTGGACTTGATCCAAAAATAATTACTCAATAAAATTGATTTAATTAGTGATTAAATTACTAATTAAATCTCTCATAAATATTGAGTCCAAATCTGATGGGCAATCAGGCGTCAGAATTCATCGATATGTAAACCTGATCGAAAAATCCCAATTGGTGGGACTCTTGACCCCGGTACCCATAATGTGTAAAACTCATGATCAGAGAATCCTTATTCTCGATCACTGAGTCTTAAATATGTAGGATTCTACATCAGCCATCAGATCAGATAAGAATCTCTAATGTGTGTGACCCCGTAGGTTTGAACCTAAGCCGGTAGCACAGGAACCAATTCCTGTACTAATCGAAGTGACCATCTAGCAATGGTACCCGATGACTGGATAGGTCGAATGGTCACAATCACAACACTCAGAACCTACGTGAATATGGTTACTGTATAATTCATCCTCTTGACCTCTGTGTTTAGGATGACTCAGGGTTAAACTGTCAACCCTGATCAGATCATCTGAATCGTGCTCAACTCAAACAGTCTTGTGACTCCTCACAAGGACTACCCTAGCCAAGATTTTGCTAAATTGAAACATGACTGTACATAGCTCCTAAACTGGAGTGGTCAATATCATCTTGACACACGCACCGACAAGTCAAGTACTTGACTACACCCACTAGTCTTCCGTCACTGAATTAAAAATTCAGGTAGTCCAGTGCCTAAGTGCAGTGAGTTGCTTGCAAGTCACTGTGGCGATCTCAGGTCGGAGAGATATTTATACCCATATTCCATCGGAGCAAATCTTGACAGCAGAAATAGCTCCAGAGTCGATCACGTTTAGTGCAGATGTACCCTTACATCTCACCTGTATGCCATACCAGTGTCTCCACACTCATTGGTTAAGAGGACAACCAACCTATATGGCACACAATAACCTATGCTTGATAAATATTGTCATCCTTGGTAACAACGTATCATTTGGTCACGAACAGATTTAAGGACTAAACGACAAATCCTCCTTTGTCGAGTCTAAATAGTCCTAAGGACTTCACCACAACATAGGAGTTCATTAGAAGATGAAATATTTTGTGATGAATAAATACCAAAATATTTTTTATTAATTCATAATTCATGTATAAATACAAAAATGAGCACAACCATCAACAGGCTGATGATTGGCTTTGGGACACTATTCCCAACAGCCACATCATTCGACCAATCAAAAAATTTTAATAAATCTGAAATAATTTTGATTGGTGGAGTGATATCATTTGATCACATCAGATAAGAACCCAAGCCTCTCTCCAAGAGTTGGTGCCAACATTGGATAAGCACAATCATGTTGGTGCCAAAGAGTCCATGTTGATCAAATCAACTTCCATTCTTATCCACTTGGGGCGCCCTCTTTATCCAATTGGGCTCATGCCATAATTTGATTATGGTGCCTAATTTGATGCAGATTTAGCATGTGGACACTCTATTAAAATCTTCCAATGAGCTCTTGCTAAGTGGCCTTCAATTTAAGACCCATATGTCAATTTTTGACTGATGTCCTAAAATAAAATTGGCAGGTGACAGGAATTAGCAGGTGCTTATCTTAAATTTATCTCATGAATTAAGACAAGCTTTTTCTGAGCTGGACAAGCTTCATTTAGACTGAGAAAAACCTTCTCAAGGTTTTCTGGGTGAGTCAAATCATATTTGGCTCAGTCGAGATAGAAAAGATTACACGAGGAGAAAATTAGGCTCAATCGTGTGCTAGCATGATTTCCTTGAACCTAATTGGATCTAATCCAAATCAATTGGGTTAGCCCAATTGATGACATCCAGATCCTAACCCTTGTTAGTGTGACCCAGTTAGATTCAATTTCATATGGTAATGAGATATGTCATGATCTCATCATCGACATCATCGAAACTCCTTTCGATGGATCAGAACTCTTCTGATTCATACAATTAGAATGATCGATCATCAAGATCATTCTAATTGCTCTCAAAATCCACCAGTGACATCTAGTAGTATATGGTGGCAATCCATCAGAACTGAAGATGAATCTCTCGATGCAGCTACCTGTGTGATTGAGTTCCTCTATCATGAGTCCCGACTGAATTAGGGTTAAGGTGAACTCGTCAAACCCAACATCAGTCATATGAGTTAATCGATCGATCCGAGTCCAATGTGAAATCCTAATAGAAAACTTTTTTCTATTATTTCACTCTACTATGGCTATGGGCTTAAGGACTCGATCTTTCGATCACAATAGAAATACTCCTCTCATCTACCGAGGTTAATAGATCCCATCTTAGTGCGACCTAGTTCCTACAATGAATATGCTACAGCCAACATATACCTCAGGGTTTTGAATGGCTAGAAGATCGAGTTATGGTGTAGTCAAACTATAACACACTCAAGGTGAACTATCGATGCACCTCAGATCAAAGAACTAGACACACAACTACAGCATCGAGCTAGTCATCGACAAGAAGGTAGACTTCCTTATGATTGCTCGATATGGTCACGCTCAGTACTCTCATTCTCAATGAATATCTGTACTCTTACTTTGGTGTCTCCACACCGTAGACTCAAGACACGTCTACCCTAAGGAAGCGATCATACACTAACCTTCCAGATCGATCACCATCCTTGTGATGATCCTATGGTCAAGAGCTGTTTATGAGTTAGTTATGTAAATTCATACTTTAAATTTTTAACTCTTGAAAATATGAATTGACATTCCTACTAACTCAAAGAATGTATCACAGACACAATGTACACAATGTGATAGAAGAATAACCCATTTATTGATTTATAGTCAAAATTATAAATTTATCCTTAGATTTGTACAGGAATGTGTCAGCCAATCTAGCATCTAGGGTACTCATCTAACAATAGCATAGGAATAAATTTCTATACCAATCGAAGTGATCATCTAACAATGATGCCCGATGTCCGGATAGATCGATTGTGTATGAAGCAACATCTAAAAACTTAATGGACTATGATTACTGTATAATTCATCCCTTTGACCCTTGATGCTCAAGATGACATCAGAGTTAACTGTCAACTCTGGATCAACATATCCTAATTGTGTCTCAATCCAATTAATTCTATGACTCCTCATAAGGATTATCGTGATCAAGGTTTTGCTAAATAGAAAGCACATTTAAGCATACTCTCCAATGACTTGGAGTGGTCAATTATATCTTGACTCACACATCGACTTCACAAGTATTTGACTGTGCTCAGAAATCTTTCGATCCTAAATTAAAAATTCAGATAGTCTGACATCAAAGCATAGTGAGTTGCTTGTAAGTCATCGTGATGATCTCAAGTCGGAGGGATAGTTATACCCATATCCCTTCAGAGTAACTCTTGACAGCAGAGTGCTCTGAAATTAGTCACATTTAGTGAGATGTACTTCTACATCTCACCTGCATGTCATGTCAGTGTCTCCACACTCCTTGGTTAAGAGGACAATCAACGTACGTGGCATACAATGATCTAAACTTGATATAGCTATCATCTTAATAATAGTATATCGTTTGGTCGTGAACTAGTTTTAAGGACTAGGACTAAATGATATATCCTCCTATATCAATTCAATTAGTCCTAAAGATTTCATTACAACATTGAAGTTCATAGAAGATATACACAAGATAATGAAGAAAGTCAAATAATAATTTATTAATAATTAATAATTTATATATAATTTATAAAAATAAGTTCAATCATCAACAGGCTAACGATTGATTTTGGAACATATTTTCCAATAACTTTCAGTTGGATGAAAGTCAATCAGTACAGTATCATATATCCATCTTCGATTTATGATCCTTAAACTCTTTGATACCGAGAGCTTTAGTAAATAGGTCAGTTAGATTCTTTTTTCGTCGACCTTCTAAAGCTTGACGTCACCTTGATCTATGATTTTTTAGATAAGATGGTAATAATGCAAAATATGATTCGTACGCTGATAGGCCTTCGGTTCCTTCACTTAAGTATGGCTTCAGTGATGTCACAGTAGAGCAGAACTGGATCATTAATAGAGGGTGCCAGTTTGAGCTCACTATTGAATTTTTTAAGCCACACAGCTTTCTTGGCAACATAGATTCTACAATATACTTTGCCTCATAAACTGAGTCGACCACAGTGTGCTACTTGAAATTTTTTTAGCAGACAGCACCACCATTTAGAATGAAATGGTATCCCAACACATTCTTATAATCATCATGATTTGACTGAAAATTAGAATCAGTATATCCCACTAGTTTCAAATCAGATTCTTCATAAATGAGCTATTGGTCCTTAGTAATTCTTAAATACTTAAGGATAGTTTTTGCAATCTTTCAATAGTTCTCATCTGGATCAGATTGGTGTCTACTCACTATTCCTAATGAGTATGCCACATCCGATCTCATACATATCATGGCATGCATTATAGAACCCACTGTCGAAGCATACAAAATTCTACTCAATTTTGTATAGAAAACTGTGACGATAGCCACACTTTTATTCTCTATAATGTAGAGATATCATTTTTGATTAAGAGAATGTTATCCACATATAAAATAAAAAATATGACAATGAAATCATTTTCTCACTTGTATATGTAGAGTTCCTCTCCATTCTTAATGAAGCCATACATTTTGATTGTTTCATCAAAATGCATGTTCCAACTCTGAGATGCTTGCTTCAATCCATAAATATATTTCTGAAGCTTGTACATGTTAGAGTCATCTATGGATATGAACCCTTCAGGTTGTATCATATACACTTCTTCATCTATCTCTCCATGTAGGAAAATTATTTTCATATCCATTGCTAGATTTTATAGACCAGGTATGCTGCTATTTCAAGCATAATCCGAATGGACTTGAGCATTGCCACAAGAGAAAATATCTCATCATAGTCAATACCAAAACATTAATGATATCCCTTGACAACCAGATGAGCTTTATAGGTCTCCACATTTCCATCTGCACCCCTTTTTCTTTTGAAGATCTACTTAAATCTAATGGATTTTATCCCTTCAGGTAGATCAATAAGTGTCCATATACTGTTGACCTTCATGGACTCCATTTTAGACTTCATGGCTTCAAGCCATTTCTTAGAGTTAGATCTCTGTATTGCATCCATATAGGTGACTAGATCCTTGTCGTTCTCATCAAGTTCAATAGGATCACCATCCTGGATCAAGAAACTATAGTATCTGTCTGGCTAACGTGGTACTCTACTAGATCGCCTTAAGACTGGTTCTACATTGGGCTCTGGGTTTGATCTAATCAAATCCGATTTAGATTCAGTCACTGGTGTCGATTTTTCTACCTGTTGAACTTCATCAAGCTCGACATTTGAGGCACTGGTTCCTTCACTAAGAATTTTTTTTTCAAAAAGTGTGCCTTATTACTGACGAATACCTTTTGTTCATTAGCTTGGTAGAAGAAATATTCCTTAGTCTCTTTTGAGTATCCTATAAATAAATATTTATCAGACCTGGATCTGAGCTTGTCTATTTTTAAATGCTTGACATAAGCGGGACATCCCCAGACCCTAAGGTGTGAGAGTACTTGCTTATGCCCTATCCACATCTTATGTGAAATTTTACTTACAGATTTGTTAGGAACCTTATTAAATAAGTAACAAGCAAATTCAAATGTATATCCTTAAAAAAAGATCGACAGACTCGCAAAATCCATCATAGATCGAACCATGTCCAATAAGGTTCAATTCTTCCTTTTAGACACTCCATTATGTTGTAGTGTCCCAAGAGAAGTCTATTAAGAGAGAATTCTCACTCTCTTCAAGATATGTCAAAAACTCACTAATAAGATATTTTCCTCCTCGGTCTGATCGAAGAGTTTTAATACTCTTATCATTTTTTTTTTACCTTGTTATAGAATCATTTGAATATTTCAAATAATTCAAATTTATACTTTATAAGGTAGACATACCCATATCTAGATAGGTCGTCAGTGAATGTAATGAAGTAATAATATCCATCTCTAGCACTTGTGTTCATAGATCTGCATACATCAGTATATATTAGACATAGATGTTCACTGGCTCGCTCACCTTTTTCAGTAAAAGGTGATTTGTCATCTTTCCAAGATGACAAGACTCATAGGTTGGCCGTGATTCACAATTACTAACTTCGAAGATTTTCTCTTGTGTCAGCCTGTTTATCCTGTTCTTGTTAATATAACCTAGCCTACAGTGTCAAAGATAGATAACGGACATATCTTCTACTCTAGGGTATTTTTTGGATGTATACACTATATTAACAGGCTACGATAATATGTAAATTTCATTATTCAATTATCCATTCATAATAGTAATACCATTCAAAATGACATTATAATTTTTTTTTTATTGATACTTCATAACTATTTTTAATCAAAAGGCCTACAGAAATAATATTCAATAAAAAATTAGGACATAAGTGACATTCATTGAGAACAACTACATTAGATTTGAATACAAGTTTGATAATCCCTATAGCTAGAACTAAAACTGATCTTCTATCTCCAAGATTAAGGAATCTCTTGCCTTCTTCAAATCTTCTATTGACTTGCAGACCCGGTAACAAATTACATATGTTAATAGAGCTTTCGATATCTAATACCCAGACAGTAGAATCACAAATAGAGAAGTTGCAAAGAGTTATTATATAAATACCTTGCCCAACAACAGCTTGCTTCTTCTTCTTATTCGGTCTGTTCAGATCCAGAGAGGCAATGTACTGAGGATAATTCTTCTTTCAGTACCCCTACTTCTTGTAATAGAAGCACTCTGCCTGACTTTGATCAGCTTTAAGCTTCTTGGTCTGACTAGGCTAAGATGTTCTAGCACTATGCACCTTCTTTTTCTTATTTTTTTTTCCTTTCTTAAAGGGTCGACGATCAGAAGAAGACCCTCTCACTAAGTTCATCGACTCCTTTTAGAGCTGATGATTCTTCTCAAAGTTTTGTAGCAACTTCAGCAAGTCATGGTAGTTAACTACTGGCTTTGTCATTCTGAAATGAGTAAGGAATGGGAGATATGATTTAGGCAAAGAGTTTAAGATCACATGTTTCCCAAGCTATTCATGCAATGACAAACTAAGTTTGCTTAAGCATTCAATTAACTTGATCATGTATAGTACATGATCAGTAACCAATGCTCCTTCCCTCCTTCGAGCATTGAAGGTAGCACAACTGGTCTTATGCCTTTCAACATCATCAGGAGTGCCAAAAGACTCATTCAAAGTTTGAAGCATATCTCCTGGCTGAGCATTCTCAAACCTGCTACTGAACTCATCGCTCATCATTGCCAGCATGATGCAGCGCATAGTGGTTCGATCGTTAAGCTACTTCTGGTAAGTATCTTGAACCGCATCATGAGCATTTGGAGCTGGCTCCTCAGATACTGGATCTGTCAAAATATATAAGATTTGCTTGTGCTCTAGGATAATCTTCAATTTTTGATACTAGCTATCAAAATTAGATCATGTTAGCTTATTGCTATCTAATAATGATCAGAGTGACAAAGAAGTGGCCATATCTGAATGAAAAACTAAAATCTAATTAGTATATGAATTGATTAAATCTAAAGACTTAGACTTTAGTCTAAAACTTCTTCTACTATTTTATACGAATTGATAGCCTCTATCTTCAATTCAAGAAATTACTTTAATTTCTTAGTGGATACTGGAATCCACACAAATTACATTCAGATCGGAGTGTGGCTCGGCCAACCCTTATACATCCATGGGTAGGTTCATAATCAATTATTTTTTTAAGTAATTTTTAGTATATTATTTTACTCTGGATAATATTTTAGTAGGCTTTGGCCTCCACTGAAAGTGCTGATTAGACCCAACCATTAACATGACAAGATTTAGTGTATCAAACTAATAAATGATCAGGCCCAAGTGTAGCTCGACTAATTTGACCACCTATTCGAAGGACACAGCTAAATTATCATATTGTGAATGATAATTCCAATAGTTAGATGAGCACCAGGCATGTGGCGCCATCCAATGATCATCCGACTGTTGGACCCATTACCATCCAACTTAATAGGAGGCTATGATTTATTATCCTTATAATTATTTCATTTTATTGACCTAATAATTTAAAAAATTTGGTTAAATCTCTTTAATAGAATTAAAAAGACTGTCTAACTAATTATAATCCTCCCACTGACAACATCAAGTCAGATCAAGGAAGACTAGATATAAGTCGATCCAAGGGTACCTAAATCAGTCATATTGATTTACCTATTGACATGGGTTAGCTCGAGCCAATGAGCAGCCTAATTGAATACAGATTAACCACATTAGCTAGGTAAAAGATATCGATAGGAGAAAGATATCATTAACTCACCATAGACTCAATCTATGCGAGTAGCTCTCAATTATTGACCACCGATCAAGACTGCTAAACTTATCTTAGACACTAATCGGTTTATCTATTTCAATTTGATTTGCCTAAAGACTCAGGCTTGACCACTAAGCCAGATCGAGTTCCATTTTGATCTAATTAAAGATATAAACTTTGACCAACTATAGCTATTGAGAATTGATCAAGAAAAGAATTTATCCAATCAGAATTAACAGTTAATTAGATCTGATCAATTACATAGCATAGTCCATTATCTATGTGATTTCTAACCCTAGGTCTAACCCAATTAAATGGACCCAACTTGAGCTAACCCATAATCCATGATTTATAAAAGTGGTGATAGATCTTTGATTCTCAAATCTAAATCACTTAATTCTCAATTAAGTTTAGGACTGACATGCATTGGGGTTCGATACTTGAAAATGATTTTCAAATTTTATAAAATATTTCACAAGTTTTTTATGCAATCAATAGTAAATTAATTTCAGATCTAACATACAATATATCAGATCTAATTTTTTTTTAATCTCATTTTGTTGTTTATCTTTATGAAAAGACCGCATAGCACCCCTACATGCCATGGGAGAATCCTATCGAATGGGAGGAGAGGGCCATAAAATCCTACTTTCTCCTATGATCGGATGGTTATGGGGATCTTTCAATCCGACTACTATACTATTTAGAATTAAAATTAATTATTTAGATCAATTTTAAATAATTAAAATTCAAATTTTATAAAGGTACATAAAGAATATACATGTTATATGAACCGTGACTCTGATACTACTAAAGAAAAACTGTAGGGGTTTCATGCATGCATTTTTTTAAATTTTGTAGTGGAATGATTTTAGATTTAACTTTTTAATCTATAATGCAAGCATATGATTTTATCATAAAACACCCTATATATATATATATATATATATATATATATATATATATATATATATATATATATATATATATTTGAACAGTAAAATTTGTATGATGTGCATGAAAACAAGTAAAGTAGTAGATCTAATCTACAATAAACAAGAATTTGAACCCAATACCTGAGTGCGGATAGTTGAACGTCGTGATTGTGAACATGGATCTGGAGATCCTCACTGGTTGCTCACAGCCACATAATGTGTTCGACTTCTTTGAAACATCCACACGAAGTCCTGGTTTTGATCTACTGTCTCTGGGAGTACTAGCTCACAAAAACCACTTTCGATGGCTGATTTGATTGGATCTTCTTCTCCAACCATCTTGAACTCTTTCAAGGTTGAAGATGGATCGACGGAGGTTGCTGGAGTATGGAGGAAAGGCAAAGAACCTCCTAGATCTGATCTAAAGCTCCCTCTCCAAAATTATTCAGTGCCAAGACTGAACTTTCACAAAAGAAGAGATTGTTCTCTTCTAATCACATGCCAAAAATAAAATCACCAAACCCAAATCCTCATCCCCAAGTCTCCTGGTTCGGCCCCCCTCTTCTTGTTGGAATTCGGGTTTGGTGCATGCATATATGTTTTAAAATTTTATTTTTTAAACAGTGCAGTGGAGAACAAGATCAAAACACTTTTAATCTGAATTATACATGCATGAAAATATAAAACCACATGGATCTATCTCATATGCTGAAATTCAGATTGTAACCAAATCATATACCTATTTTGTAATCTTTTTTTTTTAAGTCTCGATCTGAAAGAGAAGAGGTTCTCTCTTAGCCGCATAAATATCCAACCTCTATGAGTATCCACTTAAGATCAGTCTAGAACAGCCCTCTTTAATTTTATTCTTCAAAATTCAGCATGCTGAATCTGAATGAAGCTTGGATCGCATTCAATGCTTGATTTCTTTCCTTGATCTTCTTCTTCTCCTCTTCTCCAGAGTTTCTCCCCTTGCTATATGCTGCTAGCAGATACTAGAAACTAGCAAAGAAGAGGCACCCAACAACCTTTAGGCATGGGACTCCTTGGGATGCATGTTCCAAGAGAAAGGGGGTATGGGACGCCCAAGGGAAGAGAAAGGGAGAGGAAGAGAGGGCATGTAGGGTTGCTTGTTTGGATGCTCTAGGGATCTTAAGAGAGGTTCCTTTAAATAGGCATAAGGATTGAATCCTATTCAATCTCATAATACAAGTCCTACTTGCATTGGATTTTTTATTAACTTAAATTATCTAACTTACTTTAGGAGACCCTTTAGGTGCCAATAATTGAAGCCCTTACACCCATAATTAGATACCCCAAAATACATCTAAGAGATGCCCCATAGGAGAACTAAAAGTTCTCTAATCAATAGACACACCCAACTTGATCAAATCAAGGTGGCGCCTAAGAATAACTATCAAAAAAATTAATTAGGGACTTGTATTCTTAATTTATGTGATCCATAACCTTAGACACCCAACAATTGGAGTCTCATAAATCTTATTCATATAGGTTATTAGCAAGTAATTAAGTTAGAATTATCTTATCAAATAAGTAATCCCAATGGAAAGAAGAATTGGATCCAATCATATGCTAGCAAGGTTATCATAAATCCAATGAGTTTCTCTAAACCCAATTGAAACTTCATAAGCTTAATTGCTTATTCCAGACCTAATTCTTTTGTTGTGTGACCTCATAGGTTCAATTCTATCTGGTAGTGAGATATATAATGATCTCTATCATCGTATCATTGAAATTCTTTTCAATATGTCGGAATAATTTTACTCTAACTTAGCAAGGATTGTCGATCCAAAATAATTCTAGTGAACTCTCACAATCCGCCAGTGACACCTAGCAGTATATAGTGGCAACCTAGTAGAACTAAAATGAATCTCTAGATGTAGTTATCATATGATTCAGTCCTTCTATCGTGAGTCCTGACTAGATGATAGGTCATGGATAAATCATCAAATCTCATCATCAGTCATATGATAGATTCGATTAGCTCAAGTCCAGTTGTGACTTCTATGAAATTTTTTTTTTCATCAATCACACTGCTGTGGCCACAGACTCTTGGACTTAGCCTCTCAAATCTCATAGGACTACTCTTCTCTATCAAGGTTGATAGATCCTATCTTGATACGCACTCCACTCCTATAGTGGACCAACTATCACCAACATCCACTACAAGGGCTCATTGAGACCCATATTTATGTGTCAGTCAAACTTCAGTAGCCTCACTGCGAGTAGCAGTATCATCTTAAGTCAAAAGACCAATCATACAACTATAGCATCGAGATAATCACTGATGATCGAATAGAAATCTAAGTGATCTCTCGTATGATCACACTCAGTACTAGTTGTTCTCTAGCAACTACCCGTACTCATTGCCCTGTGTCTTTATATAATAGATCAGAGACTCATCTATCTCGAAAGAAGTGATTTATGCGTCAGTCTATTCGGATCTATCACCGTCCTCATGATGATCCTATGATCGAGAGTATTTAAGAATTAAATATATATCTCTAATTCTCAACATCTTGAAAATATATATCAAAACTAATTTCATAGACGATTCAAAGACACATCATACTTAAATAAAAAAGAACTTGTCCTTTTATTGATCATATCAATATATTAAGTACAAAATTATGTCCTAGATTTATTACAATGTGTTAGTCATATTGACTTCTACAACATACATCTAACAATCTCCCACTTGGACTAAAGCCAATTGACCATAAATCTAAGTCCCATCTTCTCAAGGTGAACTTTCATTTTTAGTTGGCTCAACTGTTTAGTCAGTGGGTTTGCCACATTGTTCGCAGAGTCTACTCTTCGCACCTCCACATGTTTCTTTTCGATGTAGTCACGTATGATATGAAAATGCCACTCGATGTGCTTAGATTTCTTATGAGATCTCAGCTTCTTAGCAAGTGCTATGGCTCCATTGTTGTCGCAGTACAGCGGTGTGGCATCCAATGTCATAATCCTAAGTTCTGCAATGAACTTTTTGAACCAGAGGCCTTCCTTTGTAGCATTCAAAATAGTGACATACTCAGCCTTCATGGTTGTTGAATCCACTATGATGGGTTGCTTGAAACTCTTCCAGCTAACTGCACCATCATTGTAAACGAACACATACCTTGACATAGACTTTCTATCATCAAGATCAGACATAAAGTCTGAATCAGTGTACCCCTTGACTCGCAACTCAGAGTCACCTCCAAAGATCAAGAATAAATTCTTAGTTCTTCTTAAGTATCTGAGGATGTTCTTCGTAGCTATCTAGTGCTTCTCATCTAGATTCACTTGATACCTGCTTATGACACTCATAGCAAAGACAATATCAGGTACATAGCAAGGTGAATATAAGGCTTCCTATGGTCGAGGCATAAGAAATCCTACTCATACACTGAATCTCCTCAGATGTGATCAGACACATCATCTTGGAAAGACTAATACCATACTTAAGAGGTAAAAGACCTCTCTTGAAGTTTTTCATGCTGATCTTCTTCAGCATCTTCTCTATGTATAGCTTTTGTGATAGGCCAAGCATCCATTTGGTTCTATCCCTATAGATCTCTATTTCAAGAATATAGGATACTTTCTTTAGGTCTTGCATGGAGAATTCCTTAGACAACCATCTTTTAACCATGGTCAGCATAGGAATATCATTCCTATAAGGAAAATATCATCCATGTACAATACGAAGAAGGTGATCACACTCCCACTGATCCTTTTGTATACACAAGATTTCTCTTCATTTTTGATAAAATCAAAGGACTTAATTACCTTATCAAAATGATGGTTCTAACTCCAAAAAGCTTGGTTTAATCTGTATATGGATCTTTGCAGCTTGTAAACTCTGTGATCACCAACACTGGATGTGAAACTCATAGGCTGTTTCATATAGATATCTTCCTCAAGATATTCATTCAGAAAAGCAGTTTTCACATCCATCTTCCAGATTTTATAATCATAGTAAGCTGTAAGAGCAAGTAAAGTATGGATGAATTTCAACATGGCTACGGGCAAGAAAGTTTTCTAATAGTCAATGCCCTCGCACTGACTATAACATTTAGCCATAAGTCTAGCTTTATAGGTTTCTACCTTACCATCGGCACCTATCTTTCTTTGTAGATCCATTTACACCTAATGGGTATTGTTGGGTATAAAATACCCACGGCCGAAGTTCTCGGTGGGATTAACCCTTGCGGGCTCCGTCCACAACTCCAAGGGGGACTCCGCCCGGACTCCTACGGGAGTCGGGCTCCGCCCACAACTCCAACCTCAAGGAGGACTCCGCCCGGACTCCGACGGGAGCCGGGTTCCGTCGCCAACTTCAACTACCGGTAAGCTCCGTCCGGACTCCTATGGGAGCCGGACTTCGCATTTGACTTTAATTGCAGGAGGACTCCGCCTGGACTCCTACGGGAGCCGGGCTCCGCCCACAACTTCAACTCCGAGAGGACTCTGCCCGGACTCCTAAGGGAACCGGGCTCCGCCCACAACTCCAACCTCAAGGAGGACTCCGCCCGGACTCCTACGGGAGCCGGGCTCCGTCACCAACTTCAACTGCTGGCAAGCTTCGTCTGGACTTCTATGGGAGCTGGACTTCGCACCCGACTTCAACCACAAGGGGGACTCCGCCCGGACTCCTACGGGAGCCGGGCTCCACCCACGACTTCAACCGCAAGGAGGACTCCGCCCGGACTCTGACGGGAGCCGGGTTCCGTCGCCAACTTCAACTATCGGTAAGCTCCGTCCGGACTCCTACGGGAGCCGGACTTCACACCTGACTTTAATTGCAGGAGGACTCCGCCCGGACTCCTACGGGAGCCGGGCTCCGCCCACAACTTCAACTCCGAGAGGACTCCGCCCGGACTCCTACGGGAACCGGGCTCCGCCCACAACTCCAACATCAAGGAGGACTCCATCCGGACTCCTACGGGAGTCGGGCTCCACCCATGACTTCAACCGCAAGGAGGACTCCGCCTGGACTCCGATGGGAGCCGGGTTTCGTCGCCAACTTCAACTACCGGTAAGCTCCATCCGGACTCCTACGGGAGCCGGACTTCACACCTGACTTTAATTGCAGGAGGACTCCGCCCGGACTCCTACGGGAGCCAGGCTCCGCCCGGACTCCTACGGGAGTCGAGCTCCACCCACAACTTCAACTCCGAGAGGACTCCGCCCGGACTCCTACGGGAACCGGGCTCCGCCCACAACTCCAACTTCAAGGAGGATTCCGCCCGGACTCCTACGGGAGCCGGGCTCCGTCACCAACTTCAACTGCCGGCAAGTTCCGTCTGGACTCCTATGGGAGCCGAACTTCGCACCTGACTTTAATTGCAGGAGGACTCCGCCCGGACTCCTACGGGAGCCAGGCTCCGCCCATGACTTCAACAGCAAGGAGGACTCCACCCAGACTCCGACAGGAGCCGGGCTCCATCGCCAACTTCAACTACCGGTAAGCTCCGTCCGGACTCCTACGGGAGCCGGACTTCGCACCTGACTTTAATTGCAGGAGGACTCCGCCCGGACTCCTACGGGAGCCGAGCTCCGCCCACAACTTCGACTCCGAGAGGACTCCACCCGGACTCCTACGGGAGCCGGGCTCCGCCCACAACTCTAACCTCAAGGAGGACTCCGCCCGGACTCCTACGGAAGCCGGGCTCCGTCACCAACTTCAACTGCCGGCAAGCTCCGTCCGGACTTCTACGGGAGCCGGACTTGGCACCCGACTTCAACCGCAAGGGGGACTCCGCCCGGACTCCTACGGGAGCCGGGCTCTGCCCACGACTTCAACCGCAAGGAGGACTCCACCCGGACTCCGACGGGAGCCGGGTTCCGTCGCCAACTTCAACTACCGGTAAGCTCCGTCCGGACTCCTACGGGAGTCGGACTTCGCACCTGACTTTAATTGCAGGAGGACTCCGCCCGGACTCCTACGGGAGCCGGGCTCCGCCCATAACTTCAACTCCGAGAGGACTCCACCCGGACTCCTACGGGAACCGGGCTCCGCCCACAACTTCAACTTCAAGGAGGACTCGTCCCGGACTCCTACGGGAGCCGGGCTCTGTCACCAACTTCAACTGCTGGCAAGCTCCATCCGGACTCCTACGGGAGCCGGACTTCGCACCTGACTTTAATTGCAGGAGGACTCCGCCCGGACTCCTACGGTAGTCGGGCTCCGCCCACGACTTCAACCGCAAGGAGGACTCCACCCGGACTCCGACGGGAGCCGGGCTCCGTCGCAAACTTCAACTACCGGTAAGCTCCATCCGGACTCCTACGGGAGCCGGACTTCGCACCTGACTTTAATTGCAGGAGGACTCCGCCTGGACTCCTACGGGAGCCGGGCTCCGCCCACAACTTCAACTCTGAGAGGACTCCGCCCGAACTCCTACGGGAGCCGGGCTCCGCCCACTACTCCAACCTCAAGGAGGACTCCGCCCGGACTCCTACGGGAGCTGGGCTCCATCACCAACTTCAACTACCGGTAAGCTCCGTCCGGACTCCTACGGGAGCCAGACTTTGCACCTGACTTTAATTGCAGGGGACTCCGCCCGGACTCCTACGGGAGCCGGGCTCCGCCCACGACTTCAACCGCAAGTGGGACTCCGCCCGGACTCCTACGGGAGCCGGGCTCCGTCGCCAGCTCCGACCGCTGCCGAACTTCAGCCGACGGATCTGCACTCCCAGGCGCGACACAGCAACCACCGCGATCCTGCTCCACTTCCTGCGGAGGATTCCGCACAGCTCCATCATTCCCTGACAGACCGCTATAATAGCCACGACTCTGCTCCACCTTCTGCGACGGATCCCGCATGGCTCCACTATTCCTTGGCAGACCGCTATGATCCCCACGATCCTGCTCCACCTTCTGTAACGGATACTGCGCGATTCTCCCATCCTCCGGTGAGTCGCGACAACAGACGCCGCTCCACTCCCTGCGACAGACTCCACGTGGCGCGCTACAGTGAGGGCCACGGGTCCACTCCACTACTCCTCGCAATAAATTCCTCCTGACCGTGGGCCGTCCACTACCAGATGGTTATGAACGTCGCTATCAATCTGTTGCCCCCTCCGTCTATAAAAGGGAAACCCCAGATACGTTATTCTATAAGCTCTCATTTTTACCTAAAAACTCTGCTAAATTCTCTGTTCGAGCACTCCAGTCTTGTTGAGGCAGAGAACTGATTTGAGCATCAGAGGGTCTTGCCAGAGCAACCCCACCTCCAGTTTAGACTTCTTTTGCAGGTCCCGGCAGCGACCGCGACTCCCTCGACTCTAGCTTCTCCGATGCAAGCAGATTTTTGCACCAACAGGATTGACGCTAGAAGGAGGGCTGAACCTTCGCAGTACCCTTATCCTTAAAGGAGCGCTCAACGGGACCGCCCCCGGGCATCTCTTCCGGTGTCCCCTCCCCCCTCTTTTCTCCACTTGGTCCTTGCTTGATGCCTCCCCGCAAGGCATCCACGCGACGGTCCACGGCCTCCGCAGCCAGATCTCAGGCTCCGACCTCCCCTCCTGTTTCTCAACCCCCTCCTCCTCTGACGGTGGCGGTCGGCGCGGAGCAATTTGACCTGCTGGCGCAGCAGGTCAGAGGCCTCACAGAACCTGTGCAAGCTATGCAGCAGCAGCAGCAGCAGGCATCAGTACGCTTGGAAAGGGTGTCTCCAGAACACCAGAATCCGGTGGCAGGGCGGGCCACCTGGGCCAGCCGCCCCGTCCTTCCTGGGAAAATGAACCCGAGGGTGGAGAGCCCTCAATCGGACCATGACTCCACCCCTGGAAGATCCCTGCCCCCATTCTGTCAGAGGACCCTCGAGACCCGAAGTCGGGAGGACTTCCTGGACCGGAGACTCCAGGAGATGAACCGACGGATCGAAGAACTCCGCCATGCTCCCCCCGCTTATGGTGAGGATATTTGTACTGACCCTCCCTTCTCTCAAATGATCATGCAGGAACCGATCCTGCCAAACTTCAAGCTCCCCCAGTTCGAAAGCTACGACGAGACTTCAGATCCAGTTGATCATTTGGAAGCCTTTCGGATGATGATGCTGCTTCATGGTGCTCCCGATGCCATTCTATGTCGGGCCTTCCCATCCACCTTGAAGGGAGCGACGAGAAACTGGTACTCGGCTTTGAAATCGGATACCATCTTTTCCTTCGATCAAATGAGCCACCAATTTGTGGCCCATTTTGTCAGCAGCCGGCACCCCCGGAAGGGTTCAGAGTCCCTCACCAACATCAAGTAGAGGGAAGGGGAGTCTATTCGGGTCTACATCAATCGTTTCAATGTCGCAGCGCTGGAGGTCCGAAACTTGGACCAATCAGTCGCAATGGCCGCTCTGAAGGGCAGCCTTCAGAAGAATGACCTTTTGTTCTCTCTGGAGAAGAAGTACCCCAGGGATTTTGCTGATTTATTGGCTCAGGCTGAAGGATACGCCCGAGCGGAAGAAGCCTTCAAAATGAAGGATGAAGAGACAGCGAGGGAGCGGCAGGCGGGAGACTCGAGTAAGCCCACAATTGAAAAAAGGCCAAGAGAAGCCCGGCCGCATTCTCGATCCCCTCCTGGGCACAAGCGTGCCCATACTCCACCCCGGGTGTGCAGGCAGAGAAGTCCGGATCGCATGGTTCGGTGGGGTTCTCCATCGGGGAGATTCCGCAACTACGCCCCCCTCAACGCCTCGAAGGCCCAGGTACTGATGGAGGTCAGGGAGCAGCTCTCTAGGTCGGAGAGGATGCGCACACACCCCGGGAAGCGCAACCCCAACAAGTTTTGTCTCTACCACCGCGACCACGGCCACGACACAGAGGAATGCATCCAGCTCTAAGATGAGATCGAGGAGCTCATCCGGTGAGGTCGACTCGACAGGTTCGTCCGACGCAGGACTGAGGGTAGAGGAGATCGGCCAAGGGCCCTTCCCCAACCTGAACCGCCAAGAAGAGAGGAGCAACCTGGGGATCGGCCTTCCATCGGGACCATCGACTCCATCACCGGAGGGCCTCAAGGAGGAGCAGACCTCCCGCAACCGTGAAACTCGAAAAACCTGTAAATGTATCACTTACGATTTCACCTTGAATCTAAATTCCTTTCTACTTAACATGCTCTTCCCATTTGGCATGGATTTGTCACGACTGGGTATAACCCCTTCAAATGCCTAAAACAAAGTTATGTTAGGAACGGGGGGAGAACCTCATCCTAACATACCTAAAATAAAAGTCTGATTATCTCGAGATTGGATTGGGGGAGAGGCCTTACAGCGCCCTAATGTGCCCCCACAGCCATGTCAGGAACAGGAGGAGGACCTCGTCCTGACATGAGCAAAGTCAAAGGCCCGGTTCTTTTAGACCGGATGGGGGGAGAGGCCTTACAGCACCCTAATATGCCCCCACAGCCATGTCAGGAACAGGAGGAGGACCTCGTCCTGACATGAGCAAAGTCAAAGGCCCGGTTCTTTTAAACCGGATGGGGGGAGAGGCCTTACAGCACCCTAATGTGCCCCCACAGCCATGTCAGGAACAGGAGGAGGACCTCGTCCTAACATGAGCAAAGTCAAAGGTCCGGTTCTTTTAGACCGGATGGGGGGAGAAGCCTTACAGTGCCCTAATGTGCCCCCACAGCCATGTCCGGAACAGGAGGAGGATCTCGTCCTGACATGAGCAAAGTCAAAGGCCCGGTTCTTTTAGACCGGATAGGGGGAGAGGCCTTACAGTGCCCTAACGCGCCCCCACGGCCATGTCGGGAACAGGAGGAGAACCTCGCCCCGACTTGAGCAAAGTCGAAGGCCCGGACTCATATGGGAGCCAGGCTCCGTCTGTGACTTCTGCAGCAAGGAAGACTACGCCCGGACTCCTATGGGAGCCGGGCTCCGTCCGCGACTTCTGCAGCAAGGAAGACTACGCCCGGACTCCTAAGGGAGCCGGGCTCCACCCACGACTTCTGCAACAGGGAAGACTCCGCCCGGACTCCAACGGGAGCCGGGCTCCACCCACGACTTCTGCAGCAAGGAAGACTCTGCCCGCCCTGGCGATGGCCCTTACGTGCCCCCACGAGAATGGGAGGAGAACCTCGTCCTGACGACGACGAAACCCGACCGCCCAACGAGATCGGATGAAGGGAAAAAACCCCTCAGCGGCACCTCCATGCTCCTATGCAACCCCGTAAAAAGTGAGGGGAGGGCCCTCACTCTGAGAAGAGGAGGAAAATTAAGAAGGAAGGGTGACGAGCTACGACGGAAACAGATGAAGGATGAACCGCACCAAAGACCTAAAGAATCTCATCCCAATAAAGATGGGGAGTCCCTACCAAACACCCCCGGCCTCTAAGAAGACTCCCGACACAGGTCAAGAAGACAGCGATGTCCCCGAAGTAATGCGGAGTCCGGACCGCCAGCTCGGGCTTGCGGCCATGTACGACGAGGAAGGCAAGCTAACGCATCTATGACTGAACGCCTCCCAATGATATCAACATCAGACAAGTCGAACGACAAGAAAAGTTCGACGGATGATAATTTAATACAATGCACGGACGAGGTAACACAAAACACCTTTTTCATTCCATTTCTGAAATGCACACTACAAAGCCCGGAAGGCCAAGAAAAGAAAAGCAAAATGACAAAAGCGGGACGAAACAACAAAAAGGAAAGTATATACATGAAAAGACAGAAGGACGAAAAGAGCTCTAAGGAGGCTCTGCTCCCTCCGACCTAGAGTTATCTGCTCCACCCCTCATCCAGGACTGCCTTAGATTCTCAATCTCTTCTTCTAGCTCCCCCCTTCTCTGCAGCGCATCCTGGAGCGCCCGACGAAGTTGCTGGCTCTCGACCTCCGCCTCTCGATGCCTCTTCCTTAAGACCTCGGATTCCACCTCTGCATCCGCGACGGCCCGCTGCTCGTATGCCAGTTGGATCTTCAGTTGTTGCAGCTCGGCTGTCTTTTCCCCGAGGGCGACAGAAATCCCTTCAACGGTTCCTCTTAGGGACTGGAGCTCATCAGAATCCCGGGCGGAAGTAAGCTGAGCCCTGTTGGCCAGCTGCCTCTGGAGACGGACGACTTCGTCGGTCGCCACCCTGAGTCTCCCTTTATATTCCTCTATCTGCCTGCGCCAGCTGGCCCGATGCACGTCGTGGCTCACCTCAGCGTCCTGAAGCTGCCGCTGAAGGTCAGAGACCTTCTTCGACCACTCCTGATCACCGTCGGCCTGAGCCAAGAGCCAGAACGAACTTCCTCCCAGCTGGCTGATCTTCCCCATCGCAGCCGACAGTTCCTCCTTGAGGGCGCTAATCTTGGCAGCCTGAGCGCAAATTCGGTCGCTGGCGCTCTTCTTGCATTCTACGAGCTCCTTCGTGAAATCCGCCTTCCTCCGGCTATACTCCATGATCCCCTTCACATGGAGATTCCGAAAGTGGGTGGCCTCCGCGATGGCTTCAGAATGACCTTCTCTCAATCTGCGAAGCTCGCCTTCCATCTTCTTTGATTTCTTTATCAAGTGAAAGACTTCCTTCTTCAGCCGCTGGATCGTCGACTTCAGTGGGATCCCCAGGGGCAGGGGAAGTGCTTCTGCAGGACACTGCCATCAGAGGGCAAAAGCGTCAAAACATGACTCATCGCAGGAAGAAAAGCAGAGAGAAGAAGGGGAGGGAGGAGAAGCCATCCACGACAAGAAATTCAACTTTATTGATTGGTTGATTCTTGAAGACACAAAAAAAAAAAAGAAAAAGAAAAATTGTGATGAAATAAAAATACAAGGTCGGAGGTCTCAGACCTCAGGGGCGGGGGTTGGAGAACTCGGCATCCCCGGCAAGGGGGCTGCGATAGCAGTGGTGGCTGGCGAGGGACCGGCCTCATCTTCGGACTCCTCGCCTAGGAAGCTGAGGTCGAGCTCCAAAAATTTCCTGACCACCTTCTCTTGGCAGAGCTCGAACCCCTTGATGAATGCCTCCTGGCCGAATTGGACATTCAGGTCCCTCATCTCCGCGGAGGTCTTGAATTCCTCTACCGCAAGGACTCTGGCCTCCGAGACCAGGACCGAAATATGCTCAGCCAAGTTGGCGACCTCGGCCTCCGCCTTTCTCGCCAACTCCTCCAAGGTCTGCCTCTCCTCCTCCCGGGCTTGTTTCTCTCTTTCCAGGGCCTCTTGGAGGGCGACTACTTCAGCCGTCTTTTCTTGGAGGCGAGCGACCTCGGCCCAGCAGCGCTCCTCCACCTGGATGATGTCCCTCCTCGCATGGTTCGTCGCCTCGATATTGGTGAGGAGCTAATGCCCGATCTGCAAGGGCAGCTAGAGGATCAGAATAAGGGCCGAATAGCCAGGCAAATGAAGATTTGCTTACCTCAAGGAAGGACCCCAAAGAGTCCCAGGCCCGCTGCTCAGGATCGGCGTGGTCGATCCTCTCGACAACGTCGGGCAGAATGCAGCCGTCGACCAACCGCCTGATCAAGTCCCTGTCATTGAAGGGATTCTCCGACCCCTCTTCAGAGCAGAGGGACTCGTCAGCAGCAGTTCGACGGCTACTCACCCTGCGGGCCACCGACTTCCTTCTCTTCCCCCTTCGGCTACGGGTGCCTCCGTGGAGCGGACCCCCGAAACAGGGGCCCCAGTCGGTGGACTCCTCGAGGAGGTCCGGGGAGCCGTTGCCTCGGCATCCGAGGGAATGTCAATCGCTGGAGCCGCCTGGGCGGGAGCGGCTAAGCTCGACTCCTCTGCCCTGGCCCTCTTCGCCGATCCGGAGGTCGCGACGCCCTTCCTTTTGTGGGCCTTGAGGCCCCTGGCAAGCATCCGCGCTGCCTCGGTGTCCATTCCTTAAAAAAAAAAAAAAAAGAGAGAGAAAAAGAAGCAGACCAATCAATCAAGAGTCAAAAAAAAAAAAAAAGAAGAGAGAAAGAGAAGAAAAGAAGAAAGAGAGGAGAAAAAGAGAGAGAAGGAAGAAGAGTGAAAAAAGAGAAAGAAAAAGAAGAAGGGCAGATGAAAAGAAGATAAGGGAAAAGATGAAGTACTCGCAGGATCCTGGGGGCTCAAGCCAATGTTGAACAAAAATTGCTCCCTCAGAAGATTGGGAAGGAAAGGAGCGGAATAGGCAAGAAGCTTCCGGGCAGCCTGGAGGTCATCCTCCCCCAGGCTGGGGGCTCGGCGGACAGAATCCCTCAGAGAGCCCCAAGGGGGCAGGCCCAGCCTCAGGGTCGGGCAGTGGACGAAGAGGTATTTCTCCTTCCAATTGTGGATTGAAGAAGGGGCACCTTTCAGCAACCCCTTCTTGCCGAACTGGGGGGAGAAGTATCACCAGTCCTTCGCCGAAGGATGGCGCTTGAAAGTATAGAAGTGCCTAAACAGGGAGAGGGACGGTTGGACCTCGACTACGTGGCAAAGGGAGAGAAATCCTATCAAAAACCTAAAAGAATTCGGGGCCACAGAAGCCAAGGAGATGTCTAAGAAGCGGAAGAGGGCGACAACAAAGGATGGAAGCGGAAGCCGGAGTCCGGCACGGAACGCCTCCTGATACAGGCAAAAACGATCGGGTGGGGGAGTGCTAGCCCAGTCAGAAGGGCCAGGCAGCTCCAGGTCGTACTCCAGAAGAACTCCATACTGAACCCTTATCAGAAGGAGTTTCTCCGGAGTCAGGGAACATGAAATGGCACCTGGCGCAAAAATCGGGTGGAGCCCAGCCCCAGACGCAGGTTCGTCTACAGAGCAAGGGACCTGGGGGTTTGAGGTGGAAGAACTCCCGGAACTGCAGGGAGCAGAAGAGCCAGACGACATTTCGAATAGCTTTGAATGAGGGCTCTAAAGATCCCGAAGAAGACGGACAGGATGAGGGGCGAGAGGTCACAGGAAACTAACTCGGAGGAGTACCAAAAAATAATGGCAAAGAAGAGATCCCTAAGCGGTGGGAAGAGAGATGAAGGTGCTGGAACTAACCTAGATCGCTCTGAGGGATGCAGAGGGACGAAGACAGGGACGACTTGAAGGGCGCCTATGGCCTGAGAAGACACCAACTGAAACAGGGCTCTCGAAGGGAGGACAGACACTGATAGAACTCTGGAACAGAATAGGGCCCCTGAAGGTGGAAGGACGGGTTTAAATAGACCCTGGGATCTGGTGCCATAATGATCGCGAATCCCCCCAGGCCAGCACACGCCCGACACGTGTCCCACTCCCCCGGCAGGCGGCTAAAAGTGACTGACGGATTGGCAGAGTCATTATGGCGCCATGCCTGGGCCAGTGTACCGGCGGGAATTTCGAAGGGTCCCTTCGTATCGCCCTGATTCGAAAAGACTCCAGCACACGCACATTTAATGCCAAAATATCTGGGAGCGGTCGTGCACAGGATTCGAGGGGATGACTTCGGCTGCGTCATTCTCTCTGTACTTTCTTCGCTCGAAATTCGACCTCGAAAGTAGGAGGACTGGTGTTGGGTATAAAATACCCACAGCCGAAGTTCTCAGCGGGATTAACCCTTGCGGGCTCCGTCCACAACTCCGAGGGGGACTCCGCCCGGACTCCTACGGGAGCCGGGCTTCGCCCACAACTCCAACCTCAAGGAGGACTCCGCCCGGACTCCGACGGGAGTCGGGTTCCGTCGCCAACTTCAACAACCGGTAAGCTCCGTCCGGACTCCTACGAGAGCCAGACTTCGCACCTGACTTTATTTGCAGGAGGACTCCACCCGGACTCCTACGGAAGCCAGGCTCTGTCCACAACTTCAACTTCGAGAGGACTCCGCCCGGACTCCTACGGGAGCTGGGCTCTGCCCACAACTCCAACCTCAAGGAGGACTCCACCCGGACTCCTACGGGAGCCGGGCTCCGTCACCAACTTCAACTGCCGGCAAGCTCCGTCCGGACTTCTACAGGAGCCGGACTTTGCACCCGACTTCAACCGCAAGGGGGACTCCGCCCGGACTCCTACGGGAGTCGGGCTCTGCCCACGACTTCAACCGCAAGGAGGACTCCACCCAGACTCCGACGGGAGCCGGGTTCCGTCGCCAACTTCAACTACCGGTAAGCTCCGTCTGGACTCCTACGGGAGTCGGACTTCGCACCTGACTTTAATTGCAGGAGGACTCTGCCCGGACTCCTACGGGAGCCAGGCTCCGCCCACAACTTCAACTCCGAGAGGACTCCGCCCGGACTCCTACGGGAACCGGGCTCCGCCCACAACTCCAACTTCAAGGAGGACTCCGCCCGGACGCCTACGGGAGCCGGGCTCCGTCACCAACTTCAACTGCCGGCAAGCTCCGTCCGGACTCCTATGGGAGCCGGACTTCGCACCTGACTTTAATTGCAGGAGGACTCCTCCCAGACTCCTACGAGAGCCGGGCTCCGCCCACGACTTCAACCGCAAGGAGGACTCTGCCCGGACTCCGACGGGAGCCGAGCTCCGTCGCCAACTTCAACTACCGGTAAGCTCCGTCCGGACTCCTACGGAAGCCGGACTTCGCACCTGACTTTAATTGCAGGAGGACTCCACCCGGACTCCTACGGGAGCCGGGCTCCGCCCACAACTTCAACTCCGAGAGGACTCCGCCCGGATTCCTACGGGAGCCAGGCTCCGCCCACAACTCCAACCTCAAGGAGGACTCCGCCCGGACTCCTACGGGAGTCGGGCTCCATCACCAACTTCAACTACCGGCAAGCTCCGTTCGGACTTCTATGGGAGCCGGACTTCGCACCCGACTTCAACCACAAGGGGGACTCCGCCCGAACTCCTACGGGAGTCGGGCTCCGCCCACGACTTCAATCGCAAGGAGGACTCCGCCCGGACTCCGACGGGAGCTGGGTTCCGTCGCCAACTTCAACTACCGGTAAGCTCCGTCCGGACTCCTGCGGGAGCCGGACTTCGCACCTGACTTTAATTACAGGAGGACTCCGCCCGGACTCCTACGGGAGCCGGGCTCCGCCCACAACTTCAACTCCGAGAGGACTCCGCCCAGACTCCTACGGGAACCGGGCTCCGCCCACAACTCCAACTTCAAGGAGGACTCCGCCCGGACTTCTATGGGAGCCAGGCTCCATCACCAACTTCAACTGCCGGCAAGCTCCGTCCGGACTCCTACAGGAGCCGGACTTCGCACCTGACTTTAATTGCAGGAGGACTCCGCCCGGATTCCTACGGGAGCCGGGCTCCACCCACGACTTCAACCGCAAGGAGGACTCCGCCCAGACTACGATGGGAGCCAGGCTCCGTTGCCAACTTCAACTACCGGTAAGCTCCGTCTGGACTCCTACGGGAGTCGGACTTCGCACCTGACTTTAATTGCAGGAGGACTCCACCCAGACTCCTACGGGAGTCGGGCTCCACCCATAACTTTAACTCTGAGAGGACTCCGCCCGGACTCCTACGGGAGCTGGGCTCCGCCCACAACTCCAACCTCAAGGAGGACTCCGCCCGGACTCCTACGGGAGCCGGGCTCCGTCACCAACTTCAACTACCAGTAAGCTCCGTCCGGACTCCTACGGGAGCCGGACTTTGCACCTGACTTTAATTGCAAGGGACTCCGCCCGGACTCCTACGGGAGCCGGGCTCTGCCCATGACTTCAACCGCAAAGGGGACTCCGCCCGGACTCCTACGGAAGTCGGGCTCCATCGCCAGCTCCGACCGCTGCCGAACTTCAGCCGATGGATCTGCACTCCCAGACGCGACACAGCAACCACCGCGATCCTGCTCCACTTCCTGTGATGGATTCCGCACAGCTCCATCATTCGCTGACAGACCGCTATAACAGCCACGACTCTGCTCCACCTTCTGCAACGGATCCCGCGTGGCTCCACTATTCCCTGGCAGACCGCTATTATGCCCACGATCCTGCTCCACCTTCTGTAACAGATACTGCACAATTCTCCCATTCTCCGGTGAGTCGCGACAACGGACGTCGCTCCACTCCCTACGGCAGACTCCACGTGGCGCGCTACAGTGAGGGCCACGGGTCCACTCCACTACTCGTCGCAACAAATTTCTCGTGACCGTGGGCTGCCCACTACCAGACGGTTAAGAACGTCGCTATCAATCTGTTGCCCCCTCCGTCTATAAAAGGGAAACCCCAGATACGTTATTCTATAAGCTCTCATTTTTATCTAAAAACTCTGCTAAATTCTCTGTTCGAGCACTCCATTCTTTTTGAGGCAGAGAACTGACTTTAGCATCGGAGGGTCTTGCCGGAGCAACCCCACCTCCGGTTTAGACTTCCTTTGCAGGTCCCGGCGGCGACCGCGACTCCCTCGACTCCAGCTTCTCCGATGCAAGCGGATTTTTGCACCAACAGGTATAATACCCTTAGGTGGATCTACTAAAGTCCAGACTTGGTTGAGTGCATCGAGTTAATTTTTGACTTCATAGCATCTAACTATTTTTCGAAATTGATGTCAGACATCACCTCGTCAAAAGTATTAGGATCATCACTATGACCCCTATCTCCATAAAGAATATTTTTTTTTCTTCCTCCGTAAGCATACTCATATATCTTTCAGAAGGTTGGGAGACCTTACTAGATCTACGAGGTGGTGGAGGAACATCAACTACTGGCTCATGGACTATAAATTTCTGAGGATCTATAGCTCTTGGCTCTTTAGAGACTTTCTTTTTGAGCTCTACTAACCTCCCACTACCACCATCTTGGATAAATTATTTTCTTAAGAATATAGCACTTCGACTCACAATCACATTATGGTCTTGTGGAAAGTAGAAGTAGTGTCCCATGGATTCTTTTGGATATCCTATAAAGCAAGCTATAATAAATCTATCCCCTAACTTATCCATCATCTATCTCTTGACATAGGCCAGACATCCTCAAGTCTTGAGATAACCCAGACTCGACTTCTTATTGAATCATATCTCATATGGTGTGGTAGGAACGGACTTTGATGGAATCTTATTCAACAAGTGAAAGGCAGTTAACAAGGCATGTCCTCAAAGAAATAAGGATAGATTAGTGAAGCTCATCATAGATCGAACCATATCCAATAGGATACTGTTCCTCTTTTCGGATACCCCGTTAAGCTGAGGCATTTCAAGAGGGGTGTACTAAGAGACTATGCCATTATCCTTAAGATATCTCAAAATTTTTTGACAAAGATATTCACCTCCTCGATTAGATTGAAGAACCTTAACAGATTTGCCTATCTACTTTTCTACTTCATGTCTAAATTTTTTGAACTTTTTAAAAGCCTTAAACTTGTGTTTCATGAGATACACATATCCGTACCTAGATAGATCATTGATAAAGGTAATGAAGTAGGTATGACCACCCCTAGCCTGCATATCAAAGGGCCCACACACATCGATGTGTACCAGGGCGAGTAACTCAGTGGGCCTCTTTCCATATCCCACAAAGGATAACTTGGTCATTTTTTCTCGAAGACAGGATTCGCAAGTTGGATATGACTCTGGGTTAAGAGAGCCAAGGATCCCATCATTTTCTAGTTTGTTTATCTTGTCTTCTTCAATATGGCCTAATCTATGGTGCCATAAGTGCTTCTGGTTAATTTTATTTTTAGATCTCTTCTAGCCTACGGCACTCACTATTTGCTCATTTATGTTCACATTCGCATCAACATGCAAGTGATAATGACTGTCAATTAAAAGATCTCGTACAACTAATTTATTTCATAAATAAATAAAATAAAAATTTTTATTAAAATAAATTTCAAAACCTTCCTGTGCTAGCACAGACATGAAAATTAAATTTCGACTAGCTACAGGAACATAATAACAGTCTTTCAAATCTATTCTAACACCAGACAGTAATTAAAGAGGGCAAGTGCCAACAGCCTCTATAATAACCTTTACTCCATTGCCGACTTGAAGGATCATGTCACCTTTCCTCAACCTCCTACTTTCTATCAGACCCTGCATTGAGGTACATATATGAGCACTTGAGCCAGAGTCTAATACCCAACTAGAAGTAGAAGAAATCGTAAGGTTAGATTCTATTACGAGCATACCTTCAGAAGGCTTATCATCTTTTTTGGTTTTTAGGCTCCCAGGTATTTAGGATAGTTCCTCCTCTAGTGGTCTTCAGCATGACAGTGAAAATACTTTTTCTTTACCTCAACCACCTTTGGATCGTCCTTCTTTGGCTTGCTCTCTTTCTTCTGCTTCTTCGTGGATTTAACCTTCTTCTTTTCAGTAGATTTTCTCTTAGAAGAAGAAGTCCATTCCATAGTGAGAACAGTACCTCTTGAACTCTTCAAGATACCCTCCGTGGTGACCAATATGTTGACGATCGAGTTTAAGAATAGTGCAGTCAAGTTTGTTCATATGAAAATTTATAATGAATTGACTATATGAACTGGTAAGGGATTGAAGGATCAGATCCATCTGTAATTCCTTTTGCATATCTAGCCTGAGCTTTCCAAGCTCCTCAATGTTCTTGATCACTGTCATACAATGCTTATGGACAGATTGCCCCTCATGCATCTTCAGATTGAAGAGTCTTTTGGACACTTCAAAGTGCACAGTACGGCTTTACTCACCATACAACTCTTGTAGGTGAGTGATCATGGCCCGAGCCATGGGCATATGCTCATGCTGGCTTTGCAACTCATTTGACATAGATGCAATCACATAGCACTTGACCCGACTGTCTTCATCTGTCTACTTCTCAAAAGTAGCTCTTTGCTTAGCAGTAGAATGGTTTGGTAGTACTATGGGATCTTGGTTGAGAACATGGCTTAACTTTTCTGAGGTCAGGATAATTCTGAGATTTTTGAGTCAGTCTTTGAAATTATTATCAGTCAAATGATTGGTTTTAAGGATGCAAGCTAAAGGATTTGAGGTTGACATTGTTTAACTGTGAGAGTAGAGATTCGAGTAAGACTTTTGTACTTAATATTTAATTTACTTATAAAGACTTTAAGATGCAAACAATGACTCCCATTAATTTATCAGATTCCTTCACTCTTCGAGAAGGAAACAGAAATCCTAATGCAATAAATTTTTTTTTATGGGTGCTGTGGTCCCATCGATGACATGCACATCACCTAATAATTATTGGTAACATGCACATTGATGTATAGGCAACTCTTTACTCAGATGCTTCTCTAAGTATGTTGTAGTGACTTGGTCTCTAAGTCATGTGGACTCACCTAACAGTTATTACCCACACTTCTTAGTTAAGTCTGACCCACCATTCACAAACAGGTGCAATACCTTCATTGGGTCCCTCACCTAACAGTTATTGATTCCAATCCTATCTTTACTCTGAAGCAAATCTTTGCTAATAGAGTGGTTGCATGTTTTTGATGCAACTGAACCACTGTAATCAGTTGAGAATAATCAACGTCGGTAGCACGTCCGTACATCTACAATGGTGGAAGATCTATGGACCTAATATTTATGGAGAGATTTAGATTTAGGTCTCATCTAATCAGTCATCATATGATTGATCTAACTGGCATGGATTAAACCAAATCGTTAAGCAACCTAATTCAAGACTTAATCTTCTAAATTAGTCAGGTAAGTAGAGATCGGTGGGGGTCCCCCCATTGCCTTCTTTAGACATCAATAAATTGATTAGATTGGCTAACAGAATCAATTAATAACCACATCTTATTAACTTACTTTAGACACCAATAGGTTGATTGATCAGAATTGATTAGCTCAAGTGAATCAAGCTTAAACCAACGAGCCAAATTAGATCCTTAGGTTAATCGATTCTACATATAGGATTTAGTTGATTTGATCAACAACAATTGTATGATCATTAACTTAATTGATCTGATCTTGATCAATACTTGACTCAGTTTGATCAATTACTTAATCGAATTAGACCCATATGACTCAAATCAAAAACTTTAAATGCAATCCCATTACATGACCTAATTAATGATTTTTTCATGATCAAAATCCTCATGCATAAACATAAATTTTAGATTGTAAAATCATATTTCAGATCTAAATTCTTCACATGAAAGTAGATTTTAAAATATAAAAATAATTTTTAAATTTTAATATACAAACACATATCATATATATGTTGGATTTGTGTCTTAGAAGCCAATTGTTGGCTGATACATTATGTAATTTTTGAACCTATATTTGTACTTATATTTTTTTATTATTATCAATAAAAGATTTTTTTTTAATCATGTTCATGTGTCTATGATTTATCCTAAAAATTAATAAAAATAATTTTTATATATTCTTAAAGAGCTAAGAATTTGAGACATACATTAATTAGTGGTTAATTTTTAAATACTCTCGATCAAAGGATCATCATGGAGGACAGTAATCAATCCATTTGAGATCGGTGCATGATTCACCTCCCTTATAAGCAGATGAGTCTTAAATCTGTGGTGTAGAGACACTGAGGTGAAGATACAGGTGGTTGTTAGAGAATAACCTACACTGAGCGTGACCAACACGAGAACCACATGGATATCTACTCACTCGTTAGTGGTCTTCTAGATGCTACAGTGGTGTGAGTGGTTCTTTGACCTACAGTGTCATTGGCTATTCACAACGAGGCTATTGGGTTTAATTGCACATTCCTTTGGTCCCTAGCTATTCGGATCCTTGTTGTGTATGTTGGCTTCAGTAGGTTCAGGTTTGCTGTTTGGAGTAGGATGCACCTAAATGAGATCTATCGACCTTGATAGAAAAAGAGAAGTCCTATGTGATTTATGAGACTGAGTTCAGAAAGTCTTTGACCAAAAAAAGTGTAAATACTGAAAAAAAATTTCACAAAATTCATAAATAAACTCAAATCGAGCCAATCTAGCATATGTCTGACGATGGAGCCTGACGAGCTCTCCATGACCTCCGTTAAGTTGGAACTCATGAAAGAAAAATTGAATTATATGATAATTGTACCTAGAAGTTTAAACTTCATTCTACTGGGTTGTCACTATATACTGTTAAATGTCACTGATGGATTGTGAGACTCATCGGGCATCATCTTGATGATCGATGGCCCTAGAAGTGTAGAATTGAAAATATTTCAATCCATCGAAAAGAGTTTCGATGATATTGTGATAGAGATCACAATATATCTCACTACCAGATAGAATGAAATCTATGGGGTCACACATTAAGAGATTTAATCTCAAATTTATAATTGGGCTTATGAAGTTCCAATTGGATTAGAGTTTATTGAAATCCTATTAGGTTTATGAGAACCATACTAGCACACGGTTAAACTTAATTTTTCTCAAAACTTTGATTTGATCAAGTCCATAGTGTGAACCTAATCTAAATTTATTTAGATTTAATTGAACTCTTAATTGTGAGCCTAAGAAGATTTGATTAAGTCAATTAGTTGGTACAATTATCCTAACATTATCTCTTCTTTATCTCCTAATTATCTCTAAGTATGTATGTGAAATAGATGGAAGAATGGGTGGCGCATCTTTTTCTTTTTGAAAATTAATGAGTGCCATATCCTTGAGGGACCCACCCCCTCTTATGTGTCTTGGCATGGGAGAGAGAGTGGGGTCCATGCCCCATCTCTTTTTGGCTAGAGATCCCTTTGTGGGCGCCAAGAGTTGGCGCCCCAACTACCTGACATATATTCTCATGATGCCTCTTGTACATGCTTAAAGGAGCTAACTAATTACCATTTATATCTAATTTTATTTGACATAAATCAGATTAAAAAGGTAGAAGATTCTTATGAGATAAGAATCTACCTTTTTAAGATAATTGGATTCTTAATATGTGTCAGGACAGTGTCTATATATAAAGGGTGGTCTCTAGGATTTCATAGAATAAATTTTTGATCAACAAAACTCTTCCTCTCTCCATGTCCACACCTCCTCTCATCATTTTCTTCATTTCCACACCCAAAAGTTGGGTGCTCTCTCTTCCACATGCCAAGAAGTATTGGTGACTTAAAGATCAAGGATCAAGGAGAAGAAGAAAAAGGCTACAGATCAAAAGAGTTGATCTCGCAGTTAAGATCAGAGGAGTTGATCAAAGTCTTTAAGATCAAGATTCTTCTTGAGAAGAAAAATCTCATACAAGAAGAAAAGTTTGAGATCGATCTTGATGGATATCCATAGAGGCCAGACATATGTGCGGCTCAACCTTCTACGAATTCAAGATCATCAAAAGTGATGAATTTCTATCCATGCATAGGTAATGAGATCTGATCTCATAATTTTTTTTTTTAATTTTAGATTGATAATATGTGCTTTTCTTGGACTTGGGTAGGTTTAGATTTGGTATCTTGCATGTGGGTTAAAGGGTTTGATCCGATTTATTTTTCGCTATCTATTTTCAAAGTTTTGAAATCTACACATGCTTCCTATCCGATTTTCTAACAGTGGTATCAGAGCCACAGATTTTGAAAATATATATGATCTAGTTTTTAGATTAGATCTGAAAGTTTTACTAATTTAAACTCAATTTTGTGCTGATATAAGATTATCCTGATATAGGGTTTACCTCCTATACTGCAAAGGTTATCCTAGCACAAGATTGATTGATTTTGAAAATTATTTTTAAAATAATTTAATCAAATTTTTTAGATCTAAAAATTAATATATGTGATATGTTTAATGTATATTTAGATCTAAAATTAAAATAATTAAAAGTTTACATCAAACTGATATAAGGTTGTCCTGATATAGGGTTTACCCCTTATATTGTAAAGGTTGTTCTAGTTTGATGTGAATCAATTTTTGTAAAGATATTTTAAAAATATTTTGATCATTATTTAAGATTTGATTTTATACATATTTGACATATATAAATTTAGTTTTAGATTTAAAATTAATATATATGTGATGTATATTTGATTTAGATCTGAAACTATATATATTCGATATATGAAATAGTTTCAAGATCTGAAACAGTTTCAAGATCAATTGCATGCAATGAAACATAATCTAAAAATTATTTTTAGATCTAAAATTATGTTGTTGCATGTGAGTATGGGTTGAACAAATTAGGTCTAAGTGAACAAACTACAAATAGGATCTAATTGATTAGATCAGATTAGAACCCGTCTTCGATTTTGAGCAGTTGATTGAACCTAATCGATGGATGATTAGGATTAGATCAAAGGGGCTCAAAATTGACTTTAGTTATAATTGATCGTATTGATTCATATTTTGATGTGAGTTGATTGACTTAAGATCGAATTTAGCTTAATGGTTCAGGCCCATCTCAATAGGTTAATTTAATCGATTCTAATCGACCAATTTGATGTCTAAGGCAAGTATTTAGTGGTGGTTATTTAATTGGTTCCATTGTCTGACCTGACCAATTTTAATTGGTGTCTAAGAAGAGCAATGGGGGGACCCCCATGCATCTTAACTTACTTGGCCATCTTGGAAGATTCAATTTCGTATTAGGTTACTTGTTGACTCGAGTTCACCCATGCCAACTAGGATGGTTAGACATATTGATGTGCTAACCTGATTTAACCAGTCAGATGTCAAATCTGTTGATTTAGAAGAAACCTAAACCTAAATCTTCTCATTAAATATTAAGTCTAGACTTCTTTCATCATTGTAGAGATGTGGGTACCTTCCTGGTATTGATCGTTCTCGACTGGTTATAGTAGTTTGGTTGCATCAGGAATGTACAACCATTCTATTGACATTTATTATCTCAGGGTAGAGATAGGGTTGGGCCCAATAACTGTTAGGTAAGGATCCCAATGACAGCTTTGCATCCGTTGGTGAACAATGGATCTGACCTAACTAATGAATGTACCAATAACTATTAGGTGAGGCTACAGGATTTAGAGACCAAGCCCACTGCATCTTGCTTAGTGAAGCAATAGACAAAGTATTATCCACTCATCGGTCTGTACTCATCAATAACTGTTAGGTGAGGTGTGTATAGATTAATGGGACTGTAGTATCCACTTGAAACCGATCGTGTATAGATTTTTGTTTCTCCATCCGAGGAGTGTGGGAGATTCAAAAAAATAGTGGAAGCCTTTGTTTGTTTTTAAAATCTCTAGAATAAATAATTTTATGAGTACAAAATCTAACTAGAAACTATTCTCTTTGTAGGTAAGTATGTCGAGTTCAAACCCCTTAGCCCAAATCTTTGATACAAATAGGTTGACCAGCACCAATTACAAAGACTGACTTTAAAATTTGAGAATTATTCTTAATTTTGAAAAACTCATCCATGTCCTCGATCAGGAAGCACTTGCATTACCTGCTCGCCCATCCACTGATCAATGAGTTGCACTTGAGAAGTGGATGGACGAAGACAACAAGGCAAAGTGCTATATCTTAGCATCCATGTCCAATGATCTTCAACAACAGCATGAAGATATGAAGACTATTAGAGAGATGCTGGTTCACCTGCAGGAGTTGTATGGTGAACAGAGTCGCACAGCTTGCTTTGAGGTCTCTCGGAGACTTTTCAGAGCAAAGATGCATGATAGGCAAGCTATCAATGATCATTGTTTGATAATGATCAAGGACATAGAGGAGCTTCAGAAGCTCGAGATGAATATGGATAAGGAATTGCAGGTCGATCTGATCCTTCAGTCTCTTTCTGATTCATATGGGCAGTTCATCATGAACTTCCATATGAATAAGATTGATGCTACTTAGTCAAAATTATTGAATATGCTGGTGACTGTAGAGGGCACCTTGAAAAATTCACGGGGCATAGTTCTGGCTGTAGAGTGGGCTTCCTCCAAAAGGAAGTCTTCTTTCTGTTGGGTCCCTGCCACATAGTGGAAAGTAATTTTTAAAAATTTTAAAACAAGCAAATCAATACCCTTATTAAATAAAACTATCGAGCCAAACCCAAAATCCTAGAATCACTTTGCCGATCACGATCAAAGCAAATTCAAGTATGCAAAGAAATAGAAAATTATACTTTAACCAATATGAAAAAGTGGCATGTTGGTGTTCTCCATAAGACCCCAAGATAGAAGTCCTCCAACAGTGATCCATACGAAAGTTGGCCAAAGTCCTTCCCAATCGGTGCACTGTCGCAGCCTTATCTTCTCAAGAACACTATCAGCTTCGAACTTACGTCACGATCGCACCAAAGCTCAGTTGCTTTTGATCTCATTACTAGAATGATACCAAGAAGAAACTCTTCAGATGTTATATAATTTAAAATTTAATTTTTAGCTCCAACATATGAAAAATATCAAATCCTAGGGCACTCAAGCAACACTTGCTGAAAATCTCACCACCCTTGTAGCAACTTTTGCCACTCAAAATTTTTTCTTTTTTTCTTCAAAATTTTTTTATATTTTTTTTTATATTTACCATATCTTTTATTTTAGTCTCAACCAAAAATCATCGTAAGAAACCATCTGGGGCATCCCCTATAAATAGGGGACCAAGGGACGTCACATGAGACCATGTGGCACTCCAACTTCCCACATGTCAAATAAATTCACCGAGTGAATTTTTGGTGATTCAAATATTTGAAGTAGAATGAATCTTAGTTTTCTATGTGCCATAGAAATCTAAATTAAATTTGGCATCAAACATAGGAGAACTGATCAGGAATTTTAGGTAACATGTAATAGTTAAGAGCCTTCAATAAGAAGGACTCTCCACTTCTCACACCAAGTATGGTGGGAAGCATTTATTTTTTATGGTGACTTATAGTGGACATGGAGGACTCCTTCTCCACTTAAAAATCTTTCATGTTAGATAAGGATCCAATCCAAATTGACCCAATCTCATTACGTCAAAGGCAACTGGTCTAGGTTAGCTCAAATAATTTGATCTAAACCAATTTGGAAACTTGGGTTAATACAATGTGCTAGCATATCAAATTAACACATAGAATTTATATTAAACTTTAATTAGATTAGACCAAATCTAAATCTCAAAGTATGTGACCCATTGGGTTTCAAATCTAGCCAGTAGTGGATCAAGACTTTTGACGTAACCCTAATCCAATAAGATTAGGTCACCTGAAGAGTTCCAATCAACTTGGACTCTTCCAAATTAACTCTAAAATTAAATTCTTTTAATTCTAATGAGCCCACAAGTCAAGATTGATGTCTAGCAATGTGTCATGATTACTTGAAAGATTTAAAATTTTGATAAAAAATTACCAAAATATCCTTCAGTGGTAAGTTCCCGTGTAATTCAATCCTTCAGTCAAACAACATTCCAGATGAGCTGTGCGCATGAAAATATATCAAATCTGTTGGGTATAAAATACCCACGGCCGAAGTCCTCAGTGGCATCGACTAAAGAACAATTTCGCCCGGGCTCCTACGGGAGCTGGGCTCCTTCACCGAGAACTCCAACAACTTCAGCCGCAAGAAGACTCCGCCCGGGCTCCTATGGGAGCCGGGCTCCACCGCCGACATCGACTAAAGGACAGCTTCGCCCGGGCTCCTACGGGAGCCGGGCTCCTTCATCGAGAACTCCAACAACTTCAGCTGCAAGAAGACTCCGCCCGAACTCCTACGGGAGCCAGGCTCCACCGCCGACATCGACTAAAGGACAGCTTCGCCCGGGCTCCTACGGAAGCCGGGCTCCTTCACCGAGAACTCCAACAACTTCAGCCACAAGAAGACTCCGCCCGAACTCCTACGGGAGCCAGGCTCCACCGCCAACATCGACTACAGGACAACTCCGCCCCGGCTCCTACGAGAGCCGGGCTCCACCGCCGACATCGACTACAAGACAACTCCGCTCGGGCTCCTACGAGAGCTGGGCTCCGCCGTCGACATCGACTACAAGACAGCTCCGCCCGGACTCCTACGGGAGCCGGGCTCCGTCCTCAACGTCAACTGCTGGTAAGCCCCGCCCGGACTCCTACGGGAGCCGGACTTCGCCTTTAACCTTGACTGCAGGAAAACTCCGCCCTGACTCCTACGGGAGCCGAGCTTCATCCTCGACTCCAACGGCTGCAAGGCAGACTGCGACCGGACTCCTACGGGAGCCGGACGGACTCCTACGGGAGCCGGACTCCGCCGATAACTTCAGCAGCGAGCAGACTCTGCCCGGACTCCCACGGGAGCCGGGCTCCGTCCTCAACGTCAACTGCTGGTAAGCCCTGCCCGGACTCCTACGGGAGCCGGACTTCGCCTTTAACCTTGACTGCAGGAAAACTTCGCCCGGACTCCTACGGGAGTCGAGCTCCATCCTCGATTCCAACGGCTGCAGACGGCCTTCGTCCGGACCTCTACGGTGGTCGGACTCTGACCACTGTCGAACTTCAGCCGACAGATCAGCATTCCCAGGCCACAATCGCGGCCATGATTCTGCTACATTTCCTGCGGTGGATTTCGCGCAGCCCCACCACTCCCTGACAGGCCGCAGTAATGATCGCAGCACTGCTCCCCTCCCTGTGGCGGATCCCGCACGGCTCCATTACTACCTGACCAGCCACGATAAACGGCCACGATCCTGCTCCACCTCCTGCAACGGATACTGTGCGATTCTCCCATCCACTGACAAGTCATGACGACAAACGCCACCCCACTTCATGCGGCAGATTCCACGTGGCACGCCCCAGCGATAGCCACAGGTCCGTTCCACTACGCTTCGCAGCAAACTCTGCCTGACCCTGGGCAGTCCACTGCCAGACGGTTACAAACATCGCCATCAACCCGTTGCTTCCTCCGCCTATAAAAGGGGGACCCAGATACGTTATTCTATAAGCTCATTTCTTATCTCAAAACTCTGCTAAATTCTCCATTCGAGCACTCCATTCTTGTTGAGGCAGAGAACTGACTTGAGCGTCGGAGGGTCTTGCCGGAGCAACCCCACCTCCGGTTTAGACTTCCTTTGCAGGTCCCGACGGCGACCGTGACTTCCCCGACTCCAGCTTCTCCGGTGCAAGCAGATTTTTGTACCAACAGGATTGGCGCTAGAGGAAGGGGCTGAACCTTCGCAGTACCCTTGTTCTTGAAGGAGTGTTCAACAGAGCCATCTCCGATCATCTCTCCGACACCCACTCCTTATTTTCCCCCGCGAGATCCACTCTCGATGCCTCCACGCAAGGCATCCACACGACGGTCCACGGCCTCCGCGGCCAGATCTCAGGCTCCGGCCTCCCCTCCTATTTCTCAGCCTCCTCCTCCTCCTCCAGCAGCGGCGGTCGGCGTGGAGCAATTCGACTTGCTGGCACAACAGGTCAGAGGCCTCATTGAAGCTGTACAAGCAATGCAGCAGCAGCAACCGCAGGCGTCGGCGCATCCGGAAGGGGCATCTCCGGAATGCTAGAATCCGGCGGTGGGGCGGGCCACCTGGGCCAGCCGCCCCATCCTTCCCGAAAAAATAAATCCGAGGGTAGAGAGCCCTCAATCGGATCACGACTCCACCCCTGGAAGATCCCTGCCCCCGTTCTACCAAAGGACCCTCGAGACTCGAAGTCGAGAGGATCTCCTGGACCGGAGGCTTCAGGAGATGAACCGGCGGATTGAAGAACTCCGCCACGCACCCCCCGCTTATGGTGAGGATATTTGCACTGACCCTCCCTTCTCTCAAATGATCATGCAGGAACCGATCCTGCCAAACTTCAAGCTTCCCCAGTTCGAAAGCTACGACGGGGCTTCGGACCCGGTTGATCATCTGGAGGCCTTCCAGACGATGATGCTGCTTCACGGTGCTCCTGACGCCATCTTATGCCGGGCTTTCCCGTCTACTTTGAAGGGAGCAGCGAGGAACTGGTACTCGGCTTTGAAACCAGGTACCATCTTTTCCTTCGATCAAATGAGCCACCAATTTGTGGCCCATTTTGTCAGCAGCCGGCGTCCCCAGAAGGGTTCGGAGTCCCTCATCAACATCAAGCAGAGGGAAGGGGAGTCCATACGGGCCTACGTCAACCGCTTTAACATCGCGGCGTTGGAGGTCCGGAACTTGGACCAATCAGTTGCCATGGCCGCCCTGAAAGGTGGCCTTCAGAAGAATGATCTTTTGTTCTCCCTGGAGAAGAAGTACCCCAGAGATTTTGCCGATTTACTAGCTCGGGCTGAAGGATACGCCCGAGCAGAAGAAGCCTTCAAAATGAAGGACGAAGAGATAGCAAGGGAGCGTCAAGCGGGAGATTCGAGTAAGCCCGCAGTTGAGAAAAGGCCAAAGGAAGCCCGGCCGCATTCCCGATCCCCTCCTGGACATAAGCACGCCCATACTCCACCCCGGGCACGCAGGCAAAGAAGCCTGGACCGCGGGGTTCAGCAGGGCTCCCCACCAGGGAGATTTCACAACTACGCCCCCCTCAACGCCTCAAAGGCCCAGGTATTAATGGAGGTCAGGGAGCAGCTCCCTAGGCCGGAGAGGATGCGCACACATCTCGGGAAGTGCAACCCCAACAAGTTCTGCCTCTACCACCGTGACCACGGCCACGACACTGAAGAATGCATCCAGCTCCAGGACGAGATCAAGGAGCTCATTCGGCGAGGTCGACTCGACAGATTCATCCGCCGCAGGCCCGAGGGTAGAGGAGACCGGCCAAGAGCCCTCCCACAGCCTGAACCGCAGAAAAGGGAGGAGCAACCCGGGGACCGGCCTCCCATCGGGACCATCGACTCCATCACCGGAGGGCCTCAAGTAGGAGCGGGAAAACTGTAAATGTATCACTTACGATTTCACCTTGAATCTACTTTTCTTTCTACCTAACATGCCCTTCCCACCTGGCGTGGATGTATTATGACTGGATATGATCCCTCCAGAAACACAGCCATGTCAGGAACAGGAGGAGAACCTCGTCCTGACATGAGCAAAGTCAAAGGCCCGGTTCTTTTAGATCGGATGGGGGGAGAGGCCTTACAACGCCCTAATGCGCCCCCACAGCCATGTCAGGAACAGGAGGAGAACCTCGTCCTGACATGAGCAAAGTCAAAGGCCCGGTTCTTTTAGACTGGAAGGGGGGAGAGGCCTTACAATGCCCTAATGCGCCCCCACAGCCATGTCAGGAACAGGAGGAGAACCTCGTCCTGACATGAGCAAAGTCAAAGGCCCGGTTCTTTTAGACCGGATGGAGGGAAAGGCCTTACAACGCCCTAATGCGCCCCCACAGCCATGTCAGGAACAGGAGGAAAATCTCGTCCTGACATGAGCAAAGTCAAAGGCCCAGTTCTTTTAGACCGGATGGGGGGAGAGGCCTTACAGCACCCAAATGTGCCCCCACAGTCATGTCAGGAACAGGAGGAGAACCTCGTCCTGACATGAGCAAAGTCGAAGGCCCGGTTCTTTTAGACCGGATGGGGGGAGAGGCCTTGCAGTGCCCTAACGCGCCCCCGCAACCAGGCTGGTAACGAGAGGAGAACCTCACACCGACTCGAGCAAAATGGAAGGCCCGGACTCCTACGGGAGCCGGGTTCCACCTACAAGGAAGACTTCACCCGGACTCCTATGGGAGCCGGGTTCCGCCTACAAGGAAGACTTCACCCGGACTCCTACGGGAGCCGGGTTCCGCCTATAAGGAAGACTTCACCCGGACTCCTACGGGAGCCGGGTTCCGCCTACAAGGAAGACTTCACCCGGACTCCTACGGGAGCCGGGTTCCGCCTACAAGGAAGACTTCACCCGGACTCCTACGGGAGCCGGGTTCCACCTACAAGGAAGACTTCACCCGGACTCCTACGGGAGCCGGGTTCCGCCTACAAGGAAGACTTCACCCGGGCTCCTACGGGAGCCGGGTTCCGCCTACAAGGAAGACTTCACCCGGGCTCCTACGGGAGCCGGGTTCCACCTACAAGGAAGACTTCACCCGGACTCCTACGGGAGCCGGGTTCCGCCTACAAGGAAGACTTCACCCGGACTCCTCCGGGAGCCGGGTTCCGCCTACAAGGAAGACTTCACCCGGACTCCTACAGGAGCCGGGTTCCGCCTACAAGGAAGACTTCACCCGGACTCCTACGGGAGCCGGGTTCCGCCTACAAGGAAGACTTCACCCGGACTCCTACGGGAGCCGGGTTTCGCCTACAAGGAAGACTTCACCCGGACTCCTACGGGAGCCAGGTTCCGCCTATAAGGAAGACTTCACCCGGACTCCTACGGGAGCTGGGTTCCGCCTACAAGGAAGACTTCGCCCGGACTCCTACGGGAGCCGGGCTCCATCCACGACTTCTACAGCGGGGGTTAATGGTGGCGAAACCCGGCCGCCTAACAAGATCGGATGAAGGGAAAAAGCCCCCCCCCGATGACGTCTACATCAAACAAGTCAAACGACAAGAAAGGTTCAGCAGACAACAATATCAGTGCAACGCGTGGACGAGGTAACACAAAATGCTCTTTTTTCCATTTCCGATATACACACTACAAGGCCAGGACGGCCAAGGAAAGAAGGACAAAATGACAAAAAGGAAGTAACTACATGATAAGACATAAAGACAAAAGAGCTCTAAGGAGGCCCTGCTCCCTCCGACCTAGAGTTATCTACTCCATCCCTCAACCAGGACTGCCTCAAATTCTCTATTTCTCCTTCTAGCTCTTTCCTCTTCTGCAGCGCGTCCTGGACCGTCCGACGGAGTCGCTGGCTCTCAGCCTCCACCTCTCGACGCCTCTTCCTCAAAACTTCAGACTCCACCTCCGCATCCACGACGGCCCGCCGCTCAAGTGCCAGTTGGATCTTCACTTGTTGCAGCTCGGCTGTCTTCTCCCCGAGGGAGACAGAGATCCCCTCAACAGTGCCTCTCAGGGCTTGAAGCTCTTCAGAATCTTGGGCGGAAGTAAGCTGCGCCCTGTTAGCCAGCTGCCTCTGAAGACGAACGACTTCATCGGCCACCATCCGGAATCTCCCTTTATACTCTTCCACCTGCCTGCGCCAGCTAGCCCGCTGCACGTCGTGGCTTATCTCGACATCTTGAAGCTGCTTCTGAAGGTCGGAGACCTTCTGCGACCATCTCTGTTCATCATCGACCCGGGCCAAGAGCCGGGACGAATTTCCTTCCAGCTGGCCGATCTTCCTCTTCGCAGCTGACAGTTCCACCTTCAGGGCGCTGATCCTGGCTTCTTGAGCCCAAATTCGATCGCTGATGCTTTTCTTGCATTCCTCGAGTTCCTTTGCGAAGTTCGCTTTCCTCCAGTTGTAATCCATAATTGCCTTCACATGGAGACTCCGAAAGTGGGCGGCCTCAGCGGCGGCTTCAGAATGGCCTTCTCTCGATTTGCGGAGCTCGCCTTCCGACTTCTTCAACTTCTTCGTCAGGTGAAGGACCTCCTTTTTTAACCGCTGGATCATCGATTTCAGCGGGACCCCCAGGGGCAAGGGGAGTGCTTCTGCAGGACACTACCATCGGAAGGTAGAAGCGTCAAAGAACGACTCATTGCAAGGAGAAAGGCAGAAAGAAGGAGGAAGGGGCGGGAGAAGCCATCCACAACAAGAAATTCGACTTTATTGATTGAATAATTTTGAAGACAAACAGAAAGAAAATATTGTGACGAAATAAGGGCACAAGATCTGAGGTCTCAGACCTCAGGGGTGGGAGGTGGAGAACTCGGTGCGGGGGCTGCGACCGCGGTGGCGGCGGATGAGGGGCCGGCCTCATCTTCAGACTCCTCGAGGAAGCCGAGGTCGAGCTCGGGGAATTTACTGGCCACCTTCTCTTGGCAGAGCTCGAACCCCTTGGTGAATGCCTCCTGGCCGAACTGGACATTCAGGTTCCTCATCTCTGCGGAGACCTTGAATTCCTCCACCGCAAGGGCCTTGGCCTCCGAGACCAGGACCGGAGTTTGCTCGACCAAATGGGCGACCTCGACCTCTGCCTTCCTCGCCGACTCCTCCAAGATCTGCCTCTCCTCCTCCCGGGCCCGCTTCTCTCTTTCCAGGGCCTCCTGGAGGGTGGCTACTTCAGCCGACTTCGCTTGGAGGCGGGCAACCTCGGCTTGGCAGCGTTCCTCCGCTTGGAGGATGTCCCTCCTCATGCGGCTCACCGCCTCGACATAGGCAAAGAGCTGGTGCCCAATCTGCAAGGACGGATAGAGAATTACGACAGAGGCCGAGTGACCGTTTAAATAAAGATCCGTTTACCTCGAGGAAGGACCCCAAAGAGTCCCAAGCCCACTGCTCAGGATCGGTGCGGTCGATCCTCCCCACGACGTTGGACAGGATGCAGCCGTCGATCAACCGCCTGATCAAGTCCCTATCGTTGAAGGGATTCTCCGATCCCTCCTCAGAGCAGACGGACTCGTCTACAGCAGCTCGGTGGCTACTCGCCCTGTGAGCCACCGATTTCCTCCTCCCCGCGGCGGGCGCCTCCGTGGGGCGAACCCCCGGAGCGGGGGCCCCGATCGGCGGGCTCCTCGAGGAGGCCCGGGGAGCCATTGGCTCGGCATCTGAAGGAATGTCGATGGCTGGGGCCGCCTGGATGGGTGTAGCCAAGCTCGTCTCCTCCGCCCTGGCCCTCTTCGCCGATCCGGTGGCCGTCGTGCCCTTTTTCTTTTGAGCTCTCATGCCCCTGGCGAGCATCCGCGTTGCTTCGACGTCCATTGCTAAAAAAAAAAAAAAAAGAGAGAAAGAAAAGAAAGAGAAGAAAGAAGAGAAAGGGGAAAAAGAAGCAACACCGATCAATCAAGAGTTAAAAAAAAAAAAAAAAAAAAAGAAAAAGAAGAGAGTGGGAAGGAAAAAGAAGTAAAGAGAAGAAGAAGAGGAAGGCAAGAAAAGAAAAGATAAGATGAATACTCGTTGGATCCTGAGGGCTCAGGCCGATGTTGAAAAGAAGTTGCTCCCTCAGAAGATTAGGAAGGGAAGGAGCGGGATAAGTTAGAAGCTTTTGGGTGGCCTGGAGGTCGTCCTCCCCCAGGCTGGGAGCCCGGCGGACGGAATCCCTTAGAGAACCCCAAGGGGGCAGGCCCAGTTCCAGGGTCGGGCAGTGGACGAAGAGGTATTTCCCCTTCCAATTGTGAATCGAAGAAGGGGCGTCTTTCAGCAACCCCTTCTTACCAAACTGGGGGGAGAAGTACCACCAGTCCTTCGCCGAAGGATGGCGTTTGAAGGTATAAAAATGTTTAAACAAGGAGAGAGACGGCTGAACCTCGACTACGTGGCAGAGGGAGAGAAACCCTATCAAAAACCTAAAGGAATTCGGGGCCACGGAAGTGAGAGAGATGTCCAAGAAGCGGAAGAAGGCAGTGACAAAGGCAGGAAGCGGAAGTCAGAGTCTGGCACGGAACGCTTCCTGATACAAACAAAAGCAACCGGGAGGAGGAGTGCTGGCCCGATCAGAGGGGCCAGGTAGCTCCAGGTTGTACTCTGGAGGAATCCCATACTGAACCCTTATCAGAAGGAGTTCCTCCGAAGTCAAGGAGCATGGAATAACGCCCGGTGCGAAAATTGGGCGAGGCCCAGCTCCGGACGCGGGTTCGTCCACAGAGACGGGGACCTGGGGGTTTGAAGCAGAAGAATTCTCGGAACTACTGGGAGCAGAAGAGCCAGAGGACATTTTGAGTAGTTTCGAAGGGGGGATCTAAAGGACCCTAAAAAGATGGACCGAAAGGGGAGCGAAAGGCCGAAGACTAACTCGGAGGGATGCACAAAAGTAATGATAAGAAAAGAAGCCCCTAGGCGGTGAGAGGAAGGTTGGCACTAACGTATATTGCTTTGAGGAACCTGAGGGATGAAAAACAGGAGGCACCTACAGCTCGAGAAGACGCTCACTAAAGCAGGACTCTCGAAGAGAAGACAGACACCAGCAAAAACTCAGGAATGGAGTAGGACGCCTAAAGGAGGGAGGATGGGTTTAAATAGACCCTGGGATCCGGCGCCATAATGATCGCGAATCCCCCGGGCTAGTCCGCATCCGACACGTGTCCTACTCCCCCTGACAGACGGCTGAAAGCGGCTGACGGTTGGCAGGATCATAATTGCGTCGTACCTAGGCCAGTGTACCTACAGGAATTTCGAAGCATCCCCTCGTACCGCTCCAATTCGAAAAGACTCCGGCATGCGCACATTCAATGCCAAAATATCCGGAGGCGGCAGTGCACAGGCTTCGAAGGGATGGTTTCGGATGTGCCCATCTCTCTCTTTGTGTACTTCCTTCATTTGAAATTCAAACTCGAAAGTAGGGGGACTGGTGTTGGGTATAAAATACCCACGGTCGAAGTCCTCTGTGGCATCGACTAAAGAACAACTTCGCCCGGGCTCCTACGGGAGTCGGGCTCCTTCACCGAGAACTCCAACAACTTCAGCCGCAAGAAGACTCCGCCCGGGCTCCTACGGGAGCCGGGCTCCGCTGCCGACATCGACTAAAGGACAGCTTCGCCCGGGCTCCTACGGGAGTCAGGCTCCTTCACCGAGAACTCCAACAACTTCAGCCGCAAGAAGACTCCGCCCGGACTCCTACGGGAGCCGGGCTCCACCGCCGACATCGACTACAGGACAACTCCGCCCGGGCTCCTATGAGAGCCGGGCTCCACCGCCGACATCGACTACAAGACAACTCCGCCCGGGCTCCTACGAGAGCCGGGCTCCGCCACCGACATCGACTACAAGACAGCTCCGCCCGGACTCCTACGGGAGCCGGGCTCCGTCCTCAACGTCAACTGCTGGTAAGCCCCGCCCGGACTCCTACGGGAGCCGGACTTCGCCTTTAACCTTGACTGCAGGAAAACTCTGCCCTGACTCCTGCGGGAGCCGAGCTTCATCCTCGACTCCAACGGCTGCAAGGCAGACTGCGATCGGACTCCTACGGGAGCCGGACGAACTCCTACGGGAGCCGGACTCCACCGATAACTTCAGCAGCGAGCAGACTCCGCCTGGACTCCCACGGGAGCCGGGCTCCATCCTCAACGTCAACTGCTGGTAAGCCCCGCCCGGACTCCTACGGGAGTCGGACTTCGCCTTTAACCTTGACTGCAGGAAAACTTCGCCCGGACTCCTACGGGAGCCGAGCTCCGTCCTCGATTCCAACGGCTGCAGATGGCCTTCGTCCGGACCTCTACGGTGGCCAGACTCTGACCACTGCCGAACTTCAGCCGACAGATCAGCATTCCCAGGCCACAATCACGGCCACGATTCTGCTACATTTTCTGCGGCGGATTCCGCACAGCCCCACCACTCCCTGATAGGCCGCAGTAATGATCGCAGCACTGCTCCCCTCCCAGTGGCAGATCCCACGCAGCTCCATTACTACCTGACCAGCCACGATAAACGGCCACGATCCTGCTCCACCTCCTGCAACGGATACTGCGCGATTCTCCCATCCACTGACAAGTCACGATGACAAACGCCACCCCACTTCGTGCGGCAGATTCCACGTGGCACGCCCCAGCGATAGCCACGGGTCCTTTTCACTACGCTTCGCAGCAAACTCCGCCTGACCCTGGGTAGTCCACTGCCAGACGGTTACAAACATCGCCATCAACCCGTTGCTTCCTCCGCCTATAAAAGGGGGACCCAGATACGTTATTCTATAAGCTCATTTCTTATCTCAAAACTCTGCTAAATTCTCCGTTCGAGCACTCCATTCTTGTTGAGGCAGAGAACTGACTTGAGCATCGGAGGGTCTTGTCGGAGCAACCCCACCTCCGATTTAGACTTCCTTTGCAGGTCCCGGCGGCGACCGCGACTTCCCCGACTCCAGCTTCTCCGGCGCAAGCAGATTTTTGTACTAACAAAATCCAATCACTTATCATTATGTATCTCGATCAGAAGGTGATGATTTAGTTTATGATACTTAGAAATCTTTTTCTAAGTATCATCCTGCTTTGGCCAAAGACTTCCAGAATCATCATCCTATGAGATCACATAGGATGTTCGTTCCCCTTATTAGGAGTGACTGATCTCTTATTAATGACTCACAACCTCCATGTACATTTCACCATATTTAGAACACCCTACACATGGATCAAAGAACCAAGCTAGGTAGTAAACCAAAATATGGATCCATGTACACAAGCTACCTTGATGACCTCAGATCTAAGGATCACTTATGTTGCCCAGCTATGCAACCCAAGAGGGGGGGTGAATTGGGTTTCTAAAAATTTTAGGCTTAATTAATTACTTATGATGAATGAGAACAAATACTTTAAATCAAGATTAATTTCCTAAAGTAAGAATGCAAGGATATAATAAAGAGATAAAGAGAAACAATAAAGCACACCACAAACACAAGGATTTATAGTGGTTCGGTGCCAACCTTGCACCTACATCCACTCCCCAAGCTCCTACTTGGGAATTTTAATCCACTATACTTGTATTCAACCTGAATACAAATCATCGAAAACTCCGACACTAGCTATCCCAAGCTAGTCTACTTATTTCTCGGGTACAAGTCAATCCAAAATACTTCGATTTTAGGTTCGGATCAACCTTTTCTTGTTTTGGAAATCCTCCAAAAACAAGAACAAATACTCACAAAGAGTAAAATAGCTTAGAGCACAAATTAATACAATAACAGCTCCTTAAATGAGCGAATATAACAATAAAAATACTTTACTCAAATGAAGAATCCCCTTTTTGGATTTTCTCAAGGTGAATGAACGCTTGAATGAACGCTTGAGAAGAAGATGATCTTTGATTGAGGACTTCTTGAAGGCTTTGAAAGATCTCTTGATCAAGGTTGAACAATAGGCTTGAAAAATCTCTCTTTGAATGCTCTTGAATCTCTTTCACAATCTCTCATGTGGATTTTGGATCCTCTTTTCTTTTTCTCTCGAATATCTCGTTGATCACTTCGTGTATATTTTGGATCCTCTCTTTTGTATTTGATCTCTCATTTTTTCTTCTTCAATTTCTTTCACCATTTGAAACCTTTTATAGCCTTAAGAAACAAGAGAAAACATATTAGGCAGATAAAGAGCCGTTAGAGCAATTTTAGGAAGCATAAAAGGCAATTAAAACGGGCAAAAAAATAGCCGTTGCTGACATTTTCCGTCGCAGGGGTCGACTCATGAGTCGACTCATGCTTCAGAAGTCGACTCATGAGTCGACTTCTGTTGCAAAGACCAGAAACTTGGATTTCTGGATTTTTTGGCCCAAATCAGCAGAGGTCGACTCATGAGTCGACTCATGCCTTGTGGGTCGACTCATGAGTCGACTCACAGGTCGTGCCAAGCCAAAAATCCAGTGTGCCATGGAAAATTTTTGCGTGCCAATCAGCTCATAGTGCCATGAGTTGACTCATGAGTCGACTCATGCACTTCAAACCTTCATAACTTCAAAGATATAAATCCAAAAATAATGAAATTTTCACCAATAGATTACAAATCATTTGTTCTACCAAATGATACTATCAAATCAGAATTTTAGTGAAATTAAGATTTTGCCCTTGAAGAGCATAAGGACTTTTTCAATTTAAAATTATTTGTATCCCTTCAATCTGCTTTGTAATCATCAAAATCAATCTAGGAGCAACAATCTCCCCCTTTTTGATGATGATAAAATATTTGAACAAAAACATTTATGTGAATGCATTAATTTCAAAAGAATGCACTATAGGTGTATATGCTTGAAAAAAGTATGATTCTTTTGGTATGTGATATAAATGGTCATATGCAAAAAATAGTTTGTCCATTTTCTTAAGATTTGAAAAGAGTATTAGATCATTTTGAGTTTAAAATGTATCAGAGCAAGAGAGAAAAATAAATTTTATAATGTATCAGAGCAAGAAAAATAATTTTTACAATGTTATCAGAAAAGATTTTACAATGTATTAGAGAAAATTTCACACTGTATCAGAGCAAATTTTATAATGTATCAGAGAAAATTTCATACTGTATCAGAGCAAATTTTATAATGTATCAGAAAAAATTTCATACTGTATCAGAGCAAATTTTATAATGTATCAGAGAAGACTTCACATTGTATCAGAGCAAATTTTATAATGTATCAGAGAAGATTTCACATTGTATCAGAGCAAATTTTATAATGTATCAGAGCAAGTTAAAAAAAAATTTTAGGATGTATCAGAGTAAGGTAAATTTCCTAAGATGTATCAAGGTAAATAAAATTTCAAAAGATGTATCAGAGCAAGTTTGAATTTTGAAGTATATCAGAGCATATTAAATTCTTTAAAGCAAATCAGAGCATATGTAAAGAAGTAATTTAAAAGTTACTTATTTGCATTGTACTTAGCATTGTACTTTTGATATTGTTCTTTAAATTTTCAATTCATTCATTAATTTCTCATAATTTGTAGTTTTGATTGCTTTTTCTTTAATTGCTCATAATTTATGGTTTTGCTTTTGATGGATGGCTTTTTGTTTAATTTCTGTCTAATACCAAATTTCTCAAATTTTTGTTTAATTTCTCAAATTTTTGTTTAATTTCTTCCCCTTTTTGACATTATCAAACATGGTTAACTCTTCCTTTTTCTGAAATATTCTTTAATTTCTCCCCCTTTAGAGTTAATCACAGATGTTTGCTCCCCCTTAATACAGCAATTATTAACAGCAAACAACAACAAAACCAAAGTATGATTGTCATTATTACAAAAGGTAGAAATATAAGTAAAAGATGATTCCATTAAAATCATAATTGTTTCAATACATAGTTCTTAATATAAAAGTCAATCAGCTAATTTTTCAATACATGGCCCCAAAATACAGATCCTAGAACAAAACACTAACACCTAGGATCTAATAATGATCAAGACAAGTCATGGATCGGAGTCATCAGATATGGTATGACAAGCTGATGGATCTGAAGTGCGTCCTCTACCCCGTCTGCCTCTGGCACGAGCAGGAGATCGAGATGAACTGGGTGGCTGAGTACGCTGAGAGGCTAAGGACTGAACAGAAAGGGTGAGTCTGATAGAATCAAGTACGTTCAGTGCTCTAGAAACAGATTGAAGTAGAGCAGTGAACTTAGTGGTTGCATGCTCACTCGATCCTCGGATCTCTTTCCTCAGTAACTCATATCCACTTCTAGTGCTCCTCTGAGCATGCCAGCCTCTGCAGTGAGGTCTGTGACCTCAATAGTTGACTCCTGTGGCTTGGGATGGGCCAAAGCAAGGACTTGCCCCTGCAAGTCAAGAACTCCGCCAGTCAGTCTCCAGACTGTGTCCTCAAGCTGCTGGATCCGGATGGACTGATCTGATATCATCTGAAACAAGGTGGAGATGTGGGGAGTAATGGTCTGATCAGAAGAAGTGGCTCCTGCTGCAAAAGAAGTACTACTCCACTGACTAGACAGCAAAGAAGCCACACGCTGTGATATATGCTCGATCTGATCGTCAGCCAGTCTGAACTCTGAATGAGGTGCTCTGCTTTTGGCTGATACACTGGTGTGGGCATCCTAGTAAACTCTGAAGGGCCAGCCTCTGTATCAGGAATGAACTGGATATTTGGTGATGCTGCCCTGAAGTCATGGACAGGAGATGATGGACCTTCTTCTTCTACTCTGCCTTTAGTTCTGTCTTCAGCTCTATCTTCAGTTCTCTCTTCAATTCTCTCCTCAGATCCCTTGATCCAACCACCATCAGTCTTAGTAAATCCCATTCGGTGCAGGGTGTGTTGGTTGAAAGTGTCCACATGAGAGAGTTTAGTAGAAGCCTCCCCCTCACAGTTAACTCCAAACCTCCTAAATACTCTAGTAAGGGCCATACCATAAGGCAAGTGTGCCTTGGATCTGTTCAAAGTTTCTCTCATGGCCTCTATCATAAGTGCAGGAAGGTTCAGGGGGGTCTGAGTGATGACATGAAACATGATACATACATCTCTGCTGGAAAGTAAGTCATGCCTACCACTCCTAGGAAAGAAGAGCTTTGTTACCATCTGATGCAGGATCCTCATCTCAATGGACAAAATCTTTGCTTCCAATTTGTTTAAACTTCCTGAATAAGTTTCTCCTAAAATAATTCTGATCCCCTCTTCTTTTACTGGGAGTTCCATATAAGAGTAACCTTCACTAGGCAACTGAAGAATTTCTCCCAATATGCTAGAATCTAAGCAAATATCAATTCCCTTGACTGTTGAAGTCACTGACCCATTTCCATAAAGTAGATTCTGGTAGAATTCTCTAACTAGGTCAACATAGGTGACTTCCTTAAGGGAGCAGTAGAGTTCCCATCCTTGGTTTTTAATCTTACTTGCAAAAGTAAAACCTTCTTTCTCAAAAAACCGAAAATCTATATTCTTCCCGGTTTCGACTTTTCTATCAGAAAGAGGATTCACACTGGGGCTTGGGAAGGATTGAGAGGGACCTTGAGCAGATACTGAAACTGGAGTGGGAGCAGTTGAAGACTGAGCATGCCTTTTCTTTCGGACAATTTCTTCAGGCTCACGGATTGACTTTCTTCTTTGGGGAAGCTTCATCTTTGGAGCCATATCCAATTTTGTAGCAGGTAAGAAGACTTGGAGGAACACTTGAATGAGTGGAGGAGGGATCACAAGAGAGTGAAGAAGGATTTTGGTGGAGAAAAGAAGTGGATTTGGGAAGATCGGTGAAGTGCTAGGGCACGTTCCAACCGCGCCAAGCAATGTGAGAAAGCACAAAAAATCCCTTTCTAAGGTGGCGATTTTTGGTGGAGAGGAGGAGGGAGAATTGCCTCGAACTAGATCCTTGGATTTGGAGCAAAAAGAATTGGAGAAGATGGCTTTTGGGAGGAGGAAGATGAGAGGATGGGTCGGCTCACGAACAGTAACCCATATAAAAACAATGAGCCCGTTGGAAGTTGGTGGGATTTACAAGTTTGCCATTGAGTCGACTCATGGGGGTCGACTCATGAAGTTCAAAAAATCAGGAAAAATATGAATAAATTCCAGAAAAATTTGAAATTTTGGGAGAAGGAGTTTTGCTCAATGATAAGTTTTTAGAATGATAAACTTGAGCTTTTGGGATCAGGATAGATGTTAGAAATTGAGCTCTAAGAATTAATTCTTGGAAATTGAGAAAAAGTTTAGGCATATGGATCTAGAATTCCTAGATTTCTCCTAATTTCATAGAATCTATCCTCACTAAGGGCCTTTGTAAAGATATCAGCTAATTGGTTTTCAGTGCAAACATATTCAAGAATTATATTTTTGTTTTGAACATGTTCTCTTATAAAATGATGTCTTATTTCAATATGTTTGGATCTTGAGTGTTGAATTGGATTTTTAGATAGATTTATGGCACTTGTGTTGTCACATCTTATTGGTGTTTCATTAAGTTTGATTCCAAAGTCTTCGAGTTGTTGCTTAATCCACAAGATTTGAGCACAACAACTTCCGACTGCAATGTATTCGGCCTCAGCCGTAGACAGTGCCACCGAATTTTGTTTCTTGCTAAACCATGAGATTAGGTTAACTCCAAGAAATTGGCAAGTTCCACTTGTGCTTTTTCTATCTAATTTACATCCAGCAAAATCAGCATCTGAATATCCTAATAAATCAATTTGTGAGTCCTTAGAGTACCATAACCCTAGAGTTTGAGTACCATTTAAGTATCTAAGGATTCTTTTAACAGCATTCAAATGAGATTCTTTAGGATTAGATTGATATCTAGCACATAAGCAAACACTAAACATGATATCAGGCCTACTTGCAGTTAAATATAATAATGAACCAATCATACCTCTATAGTATTTTAAGTCTACACATTTACCTTCATCATCCTTGTCAAGCTTACATGAGGGACTCATTGGCGTGCCAATTGGTTTGCAGTTCTCCATTCCAAATCTTTTGAGTAGTTCCTTGGTGTACTTGCTTTGGGTGATGGAGATTCCCTCTTTTGATTGTTTGATTTGGAGTCCGAGGAAGAAGGTGAGTTCTCCCATCATGCTCATCTCGAACTCCCCCTACATAAGCTTAGCAAAGTCTTGACAAAGGGATTCATTAGTAGACCCAAAAATTATGTCATCAACATAAATTTGTATAACTAGCATATCATTTTGATTTCTTTTAATAAATAGGGTTGTATATATATTACCTCTTGAAAAACCATTATTTAGTAGAAATTTGCTTAGCCTTTCATACCATGCTCTAGGTGCTTGTTTTAATCCATATAAAGCTTTATTTAATCTAAAGACATGATTAGGAAAAGCATGATTTTCAAATCCAGGAGGTTGTTCTACATATACTTCTTCAGCAATATATCCATTTAAAAATGCACTTTTAACATCCATTTGAAATAATTTAAATTTCATAAAGCAAGCATATGCAAGTAGAAGTCTAATAGCTTCTAATCTAGCAACAGGTGCAAAGGTTTCATCAAAATCAATTCCTTCTTCTTGATTATATCCCTTAGCAACCAGTCTTGCTTTATTTCTAATTACATTTTCATGCTCATCTAATTTGTTTTTAAAGACCCATCTTGTGCCAATTATTGAATAATTTTTAGGTCTTGATACTAAGGTCCAAACATTATTTTTTTCAAATTGATTAAGTTCCTCTTGCATAGCATTTATCCAATTATGATCATTTTCAGCTTCTTCAAAAGTTTTAGGTTCAAGATGAGATACAAAAGCACAATGATTAACTACATCTCTAAGTGAAGAACGGATTTTTACCCCATGCATAGGATCACCAATAATTAACTCCTTAGGGTGGTTGTGAACATACCTCCATTCCTTGGGTAGGTCATTTGTACCTTGAGGTTGTTCTTGAATTTCTTCACCTCTCTCATTTTGTTCGTCTTCTTGATCCTTGTCTTCTGGAGTTGCTGAATCTTTCAGAGTGATCTCCTTCATACCTTCTATTAGTGGATCTGCATCATCAACACCCTCATTCTTCCTTGAAGGAAGATCGTTAGATTCATCAAAAACAACATGTATGGACTCCTCAACTACTAAAGTTCTTTTGTTGAAAACTCTAAATGCTTTACTAGTGGAGGAGTAACCTAGAAAGATTGCTTCATCTGATTTTGCATCAAATTTACCAAGTTTTTCTTTGCCATTATTTAATACAAAACATCGGCAACCAAAAATATGAAAATATGCAATATTTGGTTTTCTTCCTTTCCAAAGTTCATAGGGGGTTTTCTTTAAAAATTATCTAATCAAGGCACGATTTAAAATGTAACATGCTGTGTTAATTGCTTCCGCCCAAAAATATCTTGGAAGGTTGCTTTCACAAAGCATGGTACGGGCCATTTCTTCTAAGGTTCTATTTTTCCTTTCAACTACCCCATTCTGTTGGGGTGTCCTAGGAGCAGAGAAGTTATGGCCGATTCCATTTTCATCACAAAAATTTTCAAAATCTTGATTTTCAAATTCAGTTCCATGATCACTTCTAATATTTTGAATTGGAAACCCTTTTTCATTAGTGACTTTTCGATGAAATTTAGTGAAAATATGAAAAGTTTCATTTTTGTGTGCCAAAAAGAAAACCCAAGTAAAACGAGAGTAATCATCTATAATTACAAAGCCATATCGTTTTCCTCCTAGACTAGTGGTTCTAGTTGGTCCAAATAAGTCCATATGTAAGAGCTCTAAAGGTCTAGAAGTTGAAACAGTATTTTTGGATTTAAATGAAACTCTAGTTTGTTTACCTAATTGGCATGCATTACAGATTCTATCCTTTTCAAAATTTAATTTTGGCAAATCGAGAACTAAATCCTTTTTAATTAATTTTGAAAGAGAATGCATACTAATATGTGCAAGTCTACGATGCCACAACCAACTAGTCTCATTAATTTTAGCATTCAAGGATACTAGGCATTGCATGTCTAATTTGGCTAAGTCATTCAAATCTACCATATAAATATTGCCATGCCTATGTCCTGTAAATCTACTGCCATCGATAATAGGACTAGTCACAATGCAAACAGATGATTCAAAAACTACTTTATACCTTTTATCACAGAATTGACTAATGCTAAGTAAGTAATGCGTTAAACCTTTAACTAATAAAACATTCTCAATGTAATTGGAGGGAGTGATACCAATGTTACCTATCCCGATGATCTTTCCTTTGCCATTATCTCCAAAGGTGACCATCCCTCCATCCTTAGCATCAAGCGTGATGAATTGTGATTCATCACCAGTCATGTGTCTCGAGCATCCACTGTCAAGATACCATTTCCTATTTCCTCCTTGGGATGCTAGACACACCTCATTTTCGTGTGCCATAAGGCACAGGTTGGCTTGTTCTGTTGAGGTTTCCTCATCGGAGCTTGAGTCATCACTCGCACTCCAAGTCGCCATCATTGCTTTCTTTTTGAACTTTTTGGGACCTTTCTTCAGTTGTGGACATTCGGATCTGAAATATCCCGGCTTCTTACACTCATAGCATATAAGGGGTTGATCTTTCTCTTTTTCTTTGCTTTGTTCCCCTTTTGTGAACTTCTTTCTCATCCCCTGTTTCCTTTTTCTTAGAAACTTCTTAAATTTCCGGGTGATGAGTGCCATCTCTTCATCCTGTTCTTCATCTTCAGTGTCATCCGTTTCATAATCAGGCGAAGTTATGGATTTGAGGGCAACGGTTCTTTTCTTTTTGACTTCATCCTCTTGATGTTGCTTCATGCTAAGTTCATGAGTCATCAAGGATCCAAGAAGCTCTTCTAGAGGTAGAGTGTTCAAGTCCTTTGCTTCTTGGATGGTAGTCACTTTGGCTTCCCAAGTTCTTGGCAATGACCTGAGAATCTTCCTTACAAGCTCACTGTTAGTATAAGATTTGCCAAGACTCTTCAAACCATTAATTATATCAGTAAAATGAGTAAACATAGCAGTTATAGACTCATCATGCTCTATTTTGAACAATTCATATTTATGCACTAGCATGTTTATTTTAGTCTCTTTTACTTGATTTGTTCCCTCATGGGTTACTTCTAACCTATCCCATATTTCTTTAGCAGATGCACAAGTAGAAATGCGATTAAATTCATTTGCATCTAGTGCACAATAAAGAACATTCATAGCTCTGGCATTTAATTGTGCCAATTTCTTATCAATCTCATCCCATTCTTTCTCGGGTTTGGTTGACTCCTCACCATCTATAATCTTGGTGGGTGTGTGAGGACCGTTCACTATGATACTCCACATATCATAGTCGAGTGCTTGTATGAATATCTTCATCCGAGCTTTCCAATAGGTGTAATTAGACCCATTGAAAAGTGGAGGTCGGTTTGTAGATTGCCCCTCGGCTAGACAAGTACCGACATGGGTTGCCATAGATCTTTGGCTCTTTGATTGTTAGATCAAAGAAGGGCTAGAGCACCGGGCTCTGATACCACTTGTTGCCCAGCTATGCAACCCAAGAGGGGGGGTGAATTGGGTTTCTAAAAATTTTAGGCTTAATTAATTACTTATGATGAATGAGAACAAAGACTTTAAATCAAGATTAATTTTCTAAAGCAAGAATGCAAGGATATAATAAAGAGATAAAGAGAAATAATAAAGCACACCACAAACACAAGGATTTATAGTGGTTCGGTGCCAACCTTGCACCTACATCCACTCCCCAAGCTCCTACTTGAGAATTTTAATCCACTATACTTGTATTCAACCCGAATACAAATCGTCGGAAACTCCGACACTAGCTATCCCAAGCTAGTCTACTTGTTTTTCGGGTACAAGTCAACCCAAAATACTCCGATTTCAGGTTCGGATCAACCTTTCCTTATTTTGGAAACCCTCCAAAAATAAGAACAAATACTCACAAAGAGTAAAATAGCTTAGAGCACAAATTAATACAATAACAGCTCCTTAAATGAGCGAATATAACAATAAAAATACTTTACTCAAATGAAGAATCCCCTTTTTGGATTTTCTCAAGGTGAATGAATGCTTGAATGAACGCTTGAGAAGAAGATGATCTTTGATTGAGGACTTCTTGAAGGCTTTGAAAGATCTCTTGATCAAGGTTGAACAATAGGCTTGAAAAATCTCTCTTTGAATGCTCTTGAATATCTTTCACAATCTCTCGTGTGGATTTTGGATCCTCTTTTCTTTTTCTCTCGAATATCTCGTTGATCACTTCGTGTATATTTTGGATCCTCTCTTTTGTATTTGATCTCTCATTTTTTCTTCTTCAATTTCTTTCACCATTTGAAACCTTTTATAGCCTTAAGAAACAAAAGAAAACATATTAGGCAGATAAAGAGCCGTTAGAGCAATTTTAGGAAGCATAAAAGGCAATTAAAATGGGCAAAAAAATAGCCGTTGCTGATATTTTCCATCGCAGGGGTCGACTCATGAGTCGACTCATGCTTCAGGAGTCGACTCATGAGTCGACTTCTGTTGCAAAGACCAGAAACTTGGATTTCTGGATTTTTTGGCCCAAATCAGCAGAGGTCGACTCATGAGTCGACTCATGCCTTGTGGGTCGACTCATGAGTCGACTCACAGGTCGTGCCAAGCCAAAAATCCAGCGTGCCATGGGAAATTTTTGCGTGCCAATCAGCTCATAGTGCCATGAGTTGACTCATGAGTCGACTCATGCACTTCAAACCTTCATAACTTCAAAGATATAAGTCCAAAAATAATGAAATTTTCACCAATAGATTACAAATCATTTGTTCTACCAAATGATACTATCAAATCAGAATTTTAGTGAAATTACAATTTTGCCCTTGAAGAGCATAAGGACTTTTTCAATTTAAAATTATTTGTATCCCTTCAATCTGCTTTGTAATCATCAAAATCAATCTAGGAGTAACAACTTACACAACTCCCACTAGAGAATCATCAGTTGATATTTAAATAAAACTTCATCTGATATTCTCTCTTAGATCAATTCAGTGAACTTATTTTCTAATGAGCACTCATATCCTTGTGTTTGTGTCACCACACAAGTGGTTGTGAGATCAACCATCCTCATTTTTTAGCATACATAGGATATGCCAGTCTTACTGGTATCATTGATCCCTAACTCAATGTACCAATGACTAGGAATATTTTAGATCAAGACTATCGAAGAATTAGGTCTCACTGGTATGATATCATTATGATCCTAAAACTATTATCCAGACCTATGGGGTTCATTATAATCTTAAAATTAATAAGATGCAGCATATAATGAATCAAAAATACCTATTTTATTAATAATAAATATCAATTACATGAATTTGAAAGATAAATTACAATAAACATCCTATCGTATTCTATATGTGATTGGCTTATAGGACATTATTCTTTCACTTTCAAGAAGAAGAAAAAGCCCACAAAGAAGTAGAAGAATGAGGCCAAGCCCAAAAAATAGGTTCTGAAGAAGGCCAACGATAAAGGAAAATGTTTCCATTGTAATGTGGAAGGCCACTGGAGAAAGAACTGTTCGACCTACCTGGTGACTGTCAAGAGTAGGAAGAAGGATGGGCCTTCTGAAGGTACATCTGAGTTGCTCATTATTGAAACTAATCTAATGATTTTCTCTTCTTCTAGTTGGGTTCTTGATTCTGGTTCAAGTACTTATTTGTGCGCTTCAATGCAGGGTCTTGAAGAAGTTAGGGGGCTGATGGAAGGCGAGATCACTCTCCAGGTTGGTAATGGAGCAAAGATTACTGCTGTGGTCATTGAGACCTACCGTCTGTGACTACCATTAGGATTTAGTTTGCTTTTGAAAGACTATTTTGATGTACCTATAGCCAGTAGAAATTTGATTTATATCTGAAGGAAATTTATGATAGTGCAGTACATGTAATTAAAAAAAAATTATGCAGTGAAAATAATAGATTAAATAATTTAATCTTAATCAAATGTATAAGATCTAATCTTAGACTACTACCATATCAGAATCTTTGATATAAAAATATATGCTTTAGATCTAAAAATAAAAATCACATTAATCTCATCGATACTGAAATTCTAGATCTAACTATTAAATCCACCATAGGAATCAAAATAAGTTAGATATCATTACCAAACAAATTTTGATCTTGATCTCTTCTGATCCAATGGTTGGAGAGGGTGTTACTCAGATTGCTCACAACCACACGAAGTCATCTGACCTCTATAGAAAAATCCATGCGAAGACTGGCACAGATTAGGGGCTCGGAGATGCTAGTCTGCGAACAACTTCAACAGCTGACCTCTTCCTTCTTCTACAAGCATCTTGGATACTCCAAAGTGATAGAAGATCTAGAGGAAGAAGAGAGGAGGAGGAGAAGAGACTCTAAAAATAAAAAATTACAAGAGAACTGATCATGGGACATCCAAGAGAGGGGTCCCCTTTTTATAGACTAGGAATTGGGACTTTTCAAGAAAGGATGCCATGAATCAACACCAAAACCCCCTTTTGGCATCCTCAAAAATTTTAAAAAAATTCTTGGGATGTGGAAAAGGAACTAGGAGTCTCACATATCAAAGAATTTCTCAATAAAAATAAGAAAAAAATTAATATGACACAAACAATATACCATATGTGAAAAATTCTTTTCCTAGTCTGCATCTTATCTCTAATTCGGATCACATTCGAATTAGGCAAGAGATAACATTGTGACTCATTAACTATAGCCAACCACCCTTATTAGATCTTCTCTCATGATGCCAAAAATCACAATCCAAATCCAATTAGGCATGGAGAAATTGGCATGGATCCAGATGTGGCGCAAAAGATAAGGATAGAGTCCTAGTCTGACTTGGACTCTTCATTTCTAATTCAATTCTAATCTAAATCAAATTTGAATTAAAACCACTGATAGAAATAAATCTAATCTAATTAGAAATCTAAATATCTTATTAAATTTCTAATCCAATTAGGGATTAGACAAGTCCAAATCCTGATCGAATCAGGATCAAATTTTTCTTATAATCGGGTTTGATCATATCAATCCCAATCTGAGTCGAACTGAATCTAATTCAATTAGACATATTCCAAAGCTTTTTATTCAATCATATTGAGTCAATTAGTAATTTAATTACTAATTAATTCTCTATAAATGGTAGAGTCTTAGTCCCAGTGGGACTCTCCCATAGAGTCCTAGTTCGAGTAGGACTCTTCATTAGAGTTACAGTCTAATTGGACTTTTCAGCCATTATTTCTGACCAAATCTTCTAATGAGTGTGACCTCATAGGTTCAAACCTAAGCTGGTAGTATAAGAAAAATTTTCTATACCAATCGATGTAACTATCTAGCAATGATGACCCGACGATCAGATAGGTCGAAGTATTGCAAGGCAACCTTCTAGAACCTACTGACGTATGGTTACTGTATAATTCATCCCTTTGACCCAAATGTTCAAGGTGACTTAGGGTTTAATTGTCAATCTTAATTAAGTCGACCACATTATATTTCAACCTTCCAAATCCATCTCATATATTACTCTAGCCAAGATTTTGCTAAATTGAAATACACTGATGCATATCTCCTGCCAATTCAGAAGGGTCAATTTCATCTTGACTCACACACCGACTTGATAAGTACTAGACTGCACCCAGTATCTTTCTATTACTAAGTTAAAAATTTAGATGGTCTGATACTAAAGTACAGTGAGTTACTTATAAGTCACCGTGGTGGTCTCAAGTTGGAGGGACATTTATACCCATACCCTTCATGAGCTACTCTTGACAACAGAGTACTCGTTACATGGTCATATTCGATGCGAATGTATTCCTACATTCTATTTGCATGTCATAATAGTGTCTCCACACTCCTTGATTAAGAGGACAATCAACTCATATGGCACACGACGACCTACACTTGATATTGCTATTGTCTTATTAATAGTATATCATTTGGTCGTGAATATTTTTAAGAACTTAACGACAAATCCTCTTTTGTCGATTAATAATAGTCTTAAGGACTTCATTACAACACAAGAGTTCAAAGATAGTCAATTTGTAATAAAAATTTAAATAATTTTTATTAATAAAAATTTATATATAATTTACAAGATGAGCACAATCATCTAATGATTGACTTTGGAACACATTTTCTAACAACTCCCACTTGGACTAAAGTCAATCGGTACAGTATCTTATACCCATCTTCGATTTATGGTCATCGAACTCTTTAATTTTGAGAGCTTTAGTAAATAGATCAGTCAGGTTCTCTTTTCCATCGATCTTCTGAAGGTTGACGTCACCTCGATCCACGATCTTCCAGATAAGATGATAGCGGTGCAGAATATGTTTGGTGCACTGATGGGATCTCGGCTCCTTAGCTTGAGCAATGACTCCAGTATTGTTGTAGTATAACAAGACAGGACCATCAATGAAGGGTGCCACTCTGAGCTCGTCGATGAACTTTCGCAACCATACAGCTTCTTTCGCAGTATCGAATGTCGCGATATACTCTACTTCACAAACAGAGTTTGCCATAGTATTCTACTTCAAACTTTTTCAATAGATTGCTCCACCATTAAGGATAAAAATATAACCCGACATACTCTTACTATCATCATGGTCTGACTGAAAGCTGGAGTCGGTGAACCCCATAAGTTTCAAGTTAGTTTCACCATACATAAGCCACTGGTCCTTAGTATTTCTCAAATACTTAAGAATGATCTTTACGACTTTTCAGTGATTTTTTTTTGGATCAGAAGTGATATCTATTCATTACTCCTAATGAGTATGTCACGTCTGGTCTCGTACATATCATGACATACATGATAGAACTCACTATTGAAGCATATGAAACTCTACTCATACGCTCTCTCTCTTGAGGAGTTGTCGGACAATCTCCTTTTGAAAGAGAAATTTCTTGATCTATCGGAAGATAGCCTTTCTTAGAATTCTCCATACTGAACCATTTCAGCATGGTATCTATGTACATGGATTGGAAAAGTCCGAGCAGTCTCTTAAATCTATCCCTATATATCTTCATCCCTAGGATGTAGGCTGCTTCTCTCAGATCCTTCATGGAGAATTGTGACAATAGCCACACTTTTATTTTTTGTAATGCAGAGACATCATTTTCGATTAAGAGAATATCATCCACTTACAACATAAGAAATATAATTATCAAACTATTTGCCCACTTATATATGTATGATTCCTCTCCATTCCTAGTGAAGCCATACGTTTTGATCAACTTATCAAAATGTATGTTCCAACTCCGAGATTCTTGCTTCAATCCATAAATGGATCTCTGAAGCTTGCACATCTTAGACTCATCCGTGAATATGAACCCTTCAGGTTGTATCATATACACCTTTTCATTCAGCTCTCCATTTAGGAAAGCTGTCTTCACATCCATTTGCCAGACTTTATACTCCAGATATGCTACTATCACAAGTATGATCTGAATGGATTTAAGCATTGCCACAGGAGAAAATATCTCATCATAGTCAATACCATAATTATGACGATAACCCTTGATGACCAAATGGGCTTTATAGATCTCCATCTTCCCATCTGCACCCCTCTTCCCCTTAAAGATCCATTTACACCCTATGGGCTTTACCCCTTTAGGTGGTATTGAAATTTTATGGTTTCATGCATGCATGATTTTACAAATCGAATATGCAGTAGAATTTTAAAATATTTTTAGATTAAATCTAATTTAATCTAAGCATGCTTAAGATTATATCTTCAAACAATAACCAGAATCATCATATGTGAAATAAGATTCAGATACAGAAATCAAATAGAGAAAAATAAACATAAAACATGCCTAGACATGGATCAATCTTCAATGCGAACAGATGATCATAGATGTCTTCGAAGGTTCCTTCTAGCCGCACAAGCATCTGGCCTCTATGAATATCCATACGAGATTCTGATATGATCAGAAGTTTTTTGATCTCACTGGGGTGCTAGCTCTATTACAGAGATCGTAACTTGATGGTTAAAAATCTTCTTTTCTCCTAAGACACTCTTAGAGAACAAGAAGATGTAGGAAAATCTTGATCTCTACGCTAGAGATCATGAGAAGAACTCTTTCTTCTTCTTTTTTTCTAAAATTTATGTACCAAATCTCCACAATAGAGATGCAAGAATTTTATCCAACTTTTGGATAAAGAAAAAAGAAGACATTCATATCTAAACATGAACAAGAAGGAGGAGATAAGATGTTCTAACAACCAACTTTTGGTTATAAGAAAGAAAGGATTAAAAACTACCTTACACCCCCACAAGTTCACGCCATCCCTCCTCCCTTTTTCTTGGTTTTTCTCCATGGTAAACTCCTAGTTTTTGGCATCTAAAACTTGATGCTAATCACCTTAATTCAACATCCCAAGGTGGGGTATTTATAGGCTAAAGGGATGTCCTAATTGTGATAGGAGATAGAGTCCAAATAACCATGGACTCTACATTATTTTTGACGCCACCCAAACTAACTAGAACTCACCCAGATTTTTCATGGAAATAAAAGGGATCTTCTTTCTTTCTTACACAGTAAAAAGGGTGAAATATGGCATGGAAAAAATTTGGGGCGTGGATCATATTTGGCACACAAAATCTGGTTCTCTTGGTGCATGGAATCAAGAAAGTTTGATCTTCATGGGACTCTTCTTTAAATTACTGATTTAAACCCAATTAAAATATCAATTAATCCTAATCATATTAAGATCAAATTAGACTCAAATAAATAGAAATTCAAATCTAATTTGAAGTTTAATTAATTTAGATTAGATGTCTCTTAGTTGGAAGAGGAATCCTAGTCCTATTGAATTCTTTCTTGGTGCTCAATTTTAATCCTAATCCCATTAGGATTTGATGTAGCATGAAAATAAAGATTTCTAGTCTAATTAGAAATACATACATCCTAATCTAATTAGAAATTGGATCAAATCTAAATCTTAATTCAACTGACACTAATCATCCAATCCTTTTGGGGTTATCCTATAATCCTAAAGGGTTGATCAAATCAACCCCAAAATGAGTCAAATTAAATCTAATTAAATTAGATTTGATACAAATCCCATTGCTCAATCAAATTGAGCAAATTAGTAATCCTATTACTAATTAATCATCCTGTAACTTACTAACTCTTTAGTAAGTTTCATAGTGCAATATTTGCATTGGATCAATTATCAATCAAATTGATAATCAAATTCTATTACGATTCATAATTGTAATTCAACCATCTAATCAGTCAAAAATCTCTTTTGTGTGTGATCCCATAGGTTCTATTCTATCTGGTAGTGAGATATATTATGATCTCTATCACAATATCATTGAACACTTTTCAATCGATTGAAATAATTTTAACTCTGCCCACCAAGGATCATTGATCATCAAGATGATCCTTGTGAGTCTCACAATCCACTAGTGACACCTAGCAGTATGTAGTGGCAATCCAGCAGAATAAAATATGAACCTCTAGGTGTATTTAGCATATGATACAATCTCTCTATTGTGAGTCTCGATCAGATGGTAGGTCATAGATGAACCGTCAAACCTCAACATCGGTCATATGATAGATTCGATCAGCTCGAGTCCATATGTGACTCTATGAAAACTCTTTTTTATCAATCACAATACTATGGCAATAGACTTAAGGACTCAGTCTCTTAAATCTCATAGGACTACTTTCTTCTGTTAGAATCGATAGATCCAGTCTTGATGCACACCCCACTCCTACAATGGACCAACTATCGCCAACATCCACTACAAGGGCTCCTTGAGACCCATATTGATATATCAATCAAACTCCAATAGCCTCACTGCGAGTAGTAGTGCCATCTTAGGTCTAAGGATCAGTCATGCAATTGTGGCATTGAGAAAGTTACTAACGAGTGAGCAGACATCCATATGACTTCTCATGTTGGTCATGCTCAGTGCTAGTTATTCTCTAACAACCACCTGCACTCTCGCTGTAGTGTCTCTACACTACAGACTTGAGACCCATCTATCCGAAGGATGTGATTCATGCACTAGTCTATCTAGATCAATCTCTATCTCCATGATGATCCTATGACCTGGAGCAATTTAGGAATCAACCATAATGGTGCATGCCTCAAATTCTCAACTCTTTGAGAATATGTGTCATCATCTTATTAATCCCTTGGATGATTCATAGACACATAAATATGAATGGTAATATAACTGTCTAATAAGTATAAAATCATATCCTAGAAATATAAAATGTGTCAGTCAAGATTGGCTTCGAGAGCATACATCCAACAATCTCTCACTTACACTAAAGCCAATCTGCCATGTACCATGCCCCATCTTCACAAGATAAGCTATAGTCTTAGGCTAGCTAAGTGACTTATCAGTGGGTTATCCACATTACATGTGGAGTTTTCTCTCTACACCTCTATGTATTTCTACTCGAGGTAGTTGTGTGTTCTACTGTTATGTGCTTGGATATCTGGTGAGACCTAGACTCTTTAGCAAGAGCTATGGTGCCATTATCTTTGCAGTATAGTGTCACGGCATCTGATGCCTTGACAACCCTTTCAAGATATCAACATAGGAACACACCCAATGATGTAGATATTCTACCATCAATATCAGATATAAAATTTGATTTGGTGTATCCTCCCACTCCTAGCTTTGATCCTTCTCCAAATTAAGAGCATATCCTTAGTTCTTCTCAAGAGCTTAAGGATATTTTCACAGCAATTCAGCACTCTCAGCCTGGATACAACTGATATCTACTTATGACATTCACAGTATGATCAGTTCAAGTACTACATGGCATACGACTATGCCCGAGAGGGTAGTAGACCTCTCTTTGAGATTTTTATGCTGAACTTTTTCAGCATCCAGTCTCTATATTTTATCTGTGAAAACATAAGCATCCAATTGCATCTATCTCTATAGATCTTTAGGATGCTCACATTATGTCTTTCATGAAGAAATCTATATTCAACCATATTTTAACCTATGTCAGTTTTGGACACTCCCACTGATCCTTTTGAAACCCATAATTCCTCTTTTTTGATCAAACAATTTGATCATATCATCAAAATGACTTATTCCAACTCCACGATTATTTTGGTCCTTATGATTACCTATCACGAGAAGTGAAATCCATAGGCTATTCCATATAAAAATCTTCAAAAGATCTCTTCTCAGAAAAGCTATTTCACTTTTCTTTCTTAGAGTTGATGTCGTACATTACCTCATTGTAGGCTTTGAGATCATCTCTATGTTCCTTATCTCCCATGAGAAATGACTTTCTCTACGTCCTCTGTTAAGCATACTAGAGTACCTTTCGAGAGGATTGAAGATCCTACTATGTGTATGAGGTGGAGGAAGAATATATGTCTACTGGCTTATCATGATCAATAGGTTTATAAGGTCCTCAAGCTCATTGCTCTTCAGAAACACTCTCTTTGAGCTTAACTTTCCTCCCACTGCTTTATCTTAGTTAAACAATTTTTCAAGAAGATAGCATGTCGGGTCAAAATCATATTGCAATTCTTTCAAAAAGTAATATCCTAAACTCTTTTAGAATGAGCTTTGTAGACCTATTCTCTAACATATCCACCTACTGTCCTAGACATAGACTGGATATCCTTGAATCTTAAAATAATCAAGATTCAGTTCTCACCATATGCCATATCTCATACGGTGTGGTAAGAACAGATTTAGAGGAAACCTAATTTTATAGAAATAAAGCATGTCCCTAAAGAAATAAAAATCAGTGAAATCCATTATGGATCAGACCATATCTCATATAGTCCCACGACTCTTCTTATCTCATTAAGCTGAGATGTACTAAGAGCAGTCCAATATGAAACCATGCCATATCTCATATGTTGAAAAAAATAAAAGATTTCATGCATGAATTTTAAAATAATTTTCAAATATAACATAGTAAAATATATAAATTAAATAATTTAATATACAAATACATGTAATCAGATTACTAAATCCTATAATTAGGACCTATAATATGTCATATTATATTTATAAGTCAGAAAAAAAAAGCTTTGGTATTGATCAAATCAATACCCTAGATCTAAAATAGTTTTAGATCTAAAATCTAGATCACATCTAGATAAGAGAAGAGATCAGATCTCTTACCTTCATACAGGTTGAGAACTCCATGATTGATTTCTTTTGTTACTTTTGGAGCCACATATGTGTCCAACCTCTACAGGTGATCCACACGAGGCTGCAACAAAATCGAAGGTTCGTCGAACGAAGATCAACTTGAAGTGCTAGCTTTTTGTGGATCCCTCCGGATGGTTAATCTAAAAATATTCTTCAAATCTCTTGGATATTCTAAGAGATAAAGAATATGAGGATGAATGAGAGAGAAGTCAAACCCTTGGATCTCCCTAAAATCAAAAATAATATATAATAGAAAAGGTCCTAAGAGAAGACAGATCTTCTCTTTCAGGGCATCAATGATTGATGTCCTGAGAATATCTCTATGCTAGGACATGAGGAGACCTTCTCCTCTAGATATTTTCCAAACTTTCAGATCTTATGTTATCTTATTTTTTTATAGAAAAATCTCATGATTGATAGAGAAGAAGGGTTCTAAAAGAAACCTTAAGAGATGACCTTCTTTTTTTCTTCTTCTCTCATCAGGACATGATCAGATCATGTCCAAAATCAGATCACCATACCCCAACACATTGGAGCATAGTCCACCACGCCATCCCTCTTTCTCTCTCAAATTTTTATCACATAAAAATTATAAAAATAAAGAGAAAATAAACTGAAAGAAAAATAATAAGAGAAGATAATCTTCTCTCTTACCTTTTGTCTCTACAAGACATCAACTTTTGATGTCTTGAAAGAAGACTCTCCTCTAAGAAAATTGGTGCCTCAAAACACCCATACGATCCTCTTTCTTCTTTACCTTTTCTATAGAAAAACCATAGATTTCTGACTCCCACATACTATCATATAGGAGGCACCACTAGATAAGGTAGACTAGGTCAAATGACCTAGTCAAACAAGAAAACCATGGGGCGTCCAACTCTTGGATGCCCCTTCCTTTATTATCTGTGTGGAGATCAGGAAACCACAGATAAAAGAGGTGACAAAAAGAAATGGTGGGCATGGAGAAAGTTGGCGCAAGAGAGGGGAGAGGAGTTTTCGTCAAGAGAGACTTTTTCAAAGGAAATAAACCCAAACTACTTTCCATAATGAGCCAAATCAAATCTGATTCAAATCTCTAGAATAAGTGATGTGAGATTACATTCCTTAGATGTCGATATCATAGAAAAAATATCTAAAAATAAATATGTGGGCATGGGCTTTCTTAAGTGGTGCAAGGGAGAAGATGGAATCCTAATCTAACTAGGATTCTCCTGTAGACTAGGTCAAACTCTTTGAACCCAATCCAGATTAATTGCAACCTAATTAAAGGTGATCTTAGTCCAACTAGGAGCCCAATTAAATCAGATTAAACCAAATTTAATTCTAATTTAAATCCTAATTTAATTAAGAGTTAGGTACATACAAGTCCTAGTCGAACAGGGACTTGTTCTCCCTTGCAACTGACTTATCCAATAAATCAATTAGACTTAATCCAATTAAATCTAAATTAATTTTAATTAAATCAATTTCAATTAGACTTGATCTCAGCCCAATTGCTGAATCAGATTGAGATAATTAGCAATCTAATTACTAATCGATCCTCCTGCAACACTTGCATTAGGTTAAACATCAATCACATTGATCGTTTAACCTTAGAACGATTCTCAATCATCGATTAACCATTTGATTAGGTTATAATGTCTTATATGTGTGATCCTATAGGTTTAAACCTAAGCTGGTAGCACAGAAATCAATTTCTGTACCAATCGAAGTAACCATCTAGCAATGGTTTCTGACGTCCAGATAGGTTGAATGTATGCAAAGCAACATTCTAAGAACTCTGACCCATGGTTATCGTATAATTTATCTTTTTGACCAATAATGCTCAAGATGACTTCGAGTATGCTGTCAACACTCATATAAGTCATCTATATTGTGTCTCAAAATTTTGTAAATCTCGTGACTCCTCACAAGGATTACCCAGGCCTAGGTTTTGCTCAATTGAAACATAGCGAGACATTCTCTTCCAGAAGTTAATCAGGAGTGGTCAATCCTATCTTGACTCACACATCGACTTTACAAGTACTTGACTGTATCCAGAAACCTTTCGAACCTATATTAAAAATACAGGCAGTCTGGCACCAAAGTACAGTGAGTTGCTTGTAAGTCACTTGGTGATCTCAAGTCAGAGGGACACTTATATCCATTGGCCTTAGCTAGCTACTCTTGATAGTAGAGTGTTACATTGGTCACATTCAGTGCAGATATACTCCTACATCTCACCTAGATGCCATACCAGTGTCTCCACCCACTTGATTATGAGGACAGCCAACGCATATGGCATACAACGACCTACACTTGATAAATTATCATCCTTATTAATAACTTATCATTTAGTCATGAATAATTTAAGAACCATCCGATAAATCTTCTTTTATCGATTGATTATGGTTCTAAAGATTTCATCATAATTTAGGAGTTCATTTAAGGAAGATAGAACTTTTATGATGAATCTGCCAAATAACTATTATTAGATAATTCATATACTAATTTCAATCATCTACCATTTAGACGATTGGCTTTAGAACATATTTTTTAACAACTCCTACTTGTACTAAAGCCAATCAGAATGATATCAACTATCTTATCTTCCACTTGAGTTCATAGAACTTCTTAGTTCCGAGGCCTTAGCAAATGAGTCGGTCAAGTTCTCCTTTTTCATCGATCTTCCAAAGATCGATGTCACCCTGATCTAAAATCAAAGGTGATAGCAATACAGAGTATGCTGTGAAGTGAATTTTAGTGCAGGGGTAAAATGATAATTTTAAAACTTTTTTAAAATTACTATTTTATAGTAAAAATTATTAATTAATCTAATAATTAACATGTATAAATCTTACACAAGGATCAAAATATGATATATATATAGCATGCATTTAAATTTGAAATTCAAACTTCTACAGTAAATATTTTACTATTTTGTGTTCAGAACACATTACCTTTGTGCGGATAGTCGATCGCCACAATCTGATCACCGTCGGAAGGGTCTGATCATTACAACATAGCCACACAGTGTGTCTGGCCTCTGCAGATCATCAACACGAAGCTCTTGGTCTGATCGGCTCCTCACCAATGCTAGTTCGTGGCGGAACCCTTTCGATGGTCGATATTGATCAAACTCCTTTGATCTTGATCTGCCGACTCTTTGGATGCTCTGGATCATCAGTAGATATACTTGAGAGGTTGATGAAGCTCTCCTTGAAGTTTGGTGGGCTCACGACACTCATAGCTCACCTTCTCACTTTTCGAACCCTAAGCCAAAACCCTAGGGTACTCACCGAAGAAACTTGTGCCCACTCTGTTTCTTTCTTTTCTCTCCTTTTCTTTTCTTTTCTCATGTAAGAAAGCTTTCTCATGCCACCCTTCTCTCTATGATCAGATTAGCACACGCCCTATCTTCTCTTCCTTTTAAAAACAGTGTAAAATGCATCTTTGCAGCTTTTTCTCTGCGTGAGAGGATAAAGATAAGTGGTTGCTCATTTGAATTCAAATCGAATTTGAATTCAAATACCAACTAACTCATTCTTATCCACTCTATGCGTGAGAAGAGAGGGGCGTGGGCATGTTTGTGCGTGGAGACTTTACATGAGAAACCTTTTCTCGTGTGGAAGAAGGTGTTGGGAATAGTGTCCCAAAGCCAATCGTCAGCCTATTGACGGTTGTGCTCATTTTTGTATTTGTACATGAATTATGAATTAATAAAAATTATTTTGATATTTTTCATCACAAAATATTTCATCTTCTAATGAACTCCTATGTTGTGGTGAAGTCCTTAGGACTATTTAGACTCGATAAAGGAGGATTTGTCGTTTAGTCCTTAAATCTGTTCGCGACCAAATGATACGTTGTTACCAAGGATGACAATATTTATCAAGCATAGGTCGTTGTGTGCCATATAGGTTAGTTGTCCTCTTAACCAATGAGTGTGGAGACACTAGTATGGCATACAGGTGAGATGTAAGGGTACATCTACACTGAATGTGACCGACTCCGGAGCTATTTCTGCTGTCAAGATTTGCTCCGATGGAATATAGGTATAAATATCCCTCCGACTTGAGACCATCACGGTGACTTGCAAGCAACTCACTGCACATAGGCACTGGACTACCTGAATTTTTAATTCAGTGACGGAAGGCTGCTGGGTGTAGTTAAGTACTTGACTTGTCGATGCGTGTGTCAAGATGGGATTGACCACTCCAGTTTAGGAGCTGTGTACAGTCGTGTTTTAATTTAGCAAAACCTTAGCCAGGGTAGTCCTTGTGAGGAGTCACAGGACTGTTTGAGTTGAGCACGATTCGGATGATCTGATCAGGGTTGACAGTTTAACCCTGAGTCATCCGAAACACAAAGGTCAAAAGGATGAATTATACAGTAACCATATTCATGTAGGTTTTGAGTGTTGTGATTGCGACCATTCGACCTATCCGATCGTCGGGTACCATTGCTAGATGGTCGCTTCGATTAGTACAGAAATTGATTCTTATGCTACCGGCTTAGGTTCAAACCTGTGGGGTCACACACATTAGAGGTTCTTATCTGATCTGATGGCTGATATAGAATCTTACATGTTTGGGACTCAGTGATCGAGAATCAGGATTCTCTGATCATGAGTTCCACACATTATGGGTACCGGGGTCAAGAGTCCCACTAGTTGGGGTTTTTCGATCAGGTTTACATATCGATGAATTCTGATGCCTGATTGCCCATCAAATTTGGAATCAGTATTTATGAGAAGTTTTATTAGTAATTTGATTACTAATTAACTCAATTTGATTGAGTAATTATTTTTGGATCAAGTCCAATTGAATTGGATTCAGTTGGATTTGACCCGATTAGGTTAAGAGTTGACCTAATCGTCGAGATGGTTTGGTCCCTGATTTGATTAGGGGTTGGACTTAGTCAATTTCTGATTTGATTAGGATTTTATTGAGCCTAATTAAGCCTAATTAAGTTGGGTTTAAATTAGTCTAATTAGACCTAACTTATTTGGTTCAATTAGGTTGGTTTAAATAATTAAACCACCTTGACCCAATCTCCATGCGCCACCTCACTTCCATTGCACCCATTTGGATTCATGAGAAGGAACTTCTCATGAATTTTTTCCTCATGCCAAGCCCTCTCCATGCCCCACTTTAATGTACCAAATGGATGGATAAGGATGATTGGTTGGCCATTCAAATTCAAAATAAAGTTTGAATTTGAATGGGCAATCAATCTTTGCACCTTATCCCTTTTTTCTACGCCCTATTTATTACATGAGAAAAGGTTTCTCATGAAATCACTCCTTGCACAATTTAAGCCACGCCTCACGCCTTTAGTGGATAAGGGATGAGTTGGTGTCCATTTGAATTCAAAATTTGATTTGAATTCAAATGTGCAATTACTCATCTTTATCCTTTCTTTTGGATAAGACGTTTGACGTTGTTATAAAAGGAGGAGAAGAGTGGGGCGTGCAAGAAGAATTTTTTTGAAGAAAAATTTTGGGGCATGAGAAGTCTTGTGCGTGAGAAGGAAGTCCATATCCTTCCAAGAGAAAAAGAAAGAAAAGAAAGAAAAGTGGGTGCAAGGTTTCCGATGAGTTCCCTAGAGTTTTAGCCTGGGGTTCAGGAAGTGAGAAAGTGAGCTACGAGTGTCGTGAGCCCACAAAATCTAAGAAAGATCTTCAACATCCTCTTAAGTACATCTGTTGATGATTCGAGCATCTGAAGAATCGACAGACATCAATTGAAAGAGTTCGATCAGCATCCACCGTCAAAAGAGCTCTACAACGAGCTAGCACTCGTGAGGAGTCGATCAGACCGGGAGCTTCATGTGGACGATCCACAGAGGCTAGACACACTGTGTGGCTGCATCGTGATGATCAGATTCTTCCAACGGTGATCAGATTGCGGTGATCTACTACCCGCATAAAGGTATTGTGTTCTGAACACATTATAGTAAAGTGTTTATTGTTCGAATTTGAATTTCAAATTTAAATGAATGTATGCTATATATCATATTTAGATCCTAGTGTAGGATAAATTTATGTTAATTAATTAGATTAATTAATATTTTTTTATTATAAAATCATAATTTTGAAAAAGTTTTAAAATTATCATTTTACCCTTGCACTGAATTTTCCCCACAGAAGGGGTGCACAAAATAAAGGGTGGGCGCAGAGATTTATTATCCATTCAAATTCAAACATCTTTTGAATTTGAATGGCCAACCAATCTCATCCTTGTCCATTCAAAATGGTGCACAAAGAAGGGACGTGGGATGGCTTTTACGTGGGAGAAAATTAATGAGAACTCATTTCTCGTGAATTCCAATGGGCGCATGTGAAGTGAGGTGGCGCAGGAAGATTAGTCAAGATGGTTTGAAATCCAATTGAACCAACCTTATTTAAAATAGGTTAGACACAATTAGACTAAATTAAATCCAATACAATTAGACTTAATTAGGCTCAATAAAATCTTAATCAAATTAGGAATTGACTAAGCCTAACCTCTGATCAGATCAGGGACCAAACCACCTTGGCGATTAGGTCAACACTTAACCTAATCGGGTCAAACCCAACTGAATCCAATTCAATTGGACTTGATCCAAAAATAATTACTCAATCAAATTAAGTTAATTAGTTATTAAATTATTAATTAAACTTCTCATAAATATTGAGTCCAAATCCGATGGAAAATCGGGCATCAGAGTCCATGATATGAAACCCTGATCAAAATATCCCAAACCAGTGGGACTCTTGACCTCGGTACCCAAAATGTGTGGAACTCAAGATTAGAGAATCTTGATTCTTGATCACAGAGTTTCAGACACATAGGACTCAAAGTCTACGAGCATTAGGACTCTTCATCAGCCATCAGATTAGATAGGAACCTCTAATGTGTATGACCCCACAGATTCGAACCTAAGCCGGTAGCACAGGAACCAATTTCTGTACTAATCAAAGTGACCATCTAGCAATGGTACCCGATATTCGGATAGATTGAATAATCGCAATCGCAACATTCAAAACCTACGTGAATATGGTTACTATATAATTCATCCCTTTTGACCCCTGTGTTTAGGATGACTCAGGATTAAACTGTCAACCCTGATTAGATCATCCGAATCGTGCTCAACTCAAACAATCCTATGACTCCTCACTAGGACTACCCTGACTGTAAGATTTATCCCTTATAGTGCAAAGATTGTCCTAGTTCATGTAGATCTATCTTTAATCATAAATTTGTTAGATATGATCTAGATTAAATTTATTATTTATTAGATTTGAAAGGTATTTAAATCTAAAATAAAATCTCTTTGTTAATAATTTTTGCACAAAGAACCATCATATATTTATCTGAAAAATTTGCACAGTTTAAAGTTAAAATTGTTTCAATTACATGAACCTGTTTAGATTAGATCTAAAGTAGTTTCATGCTTATTTCACTTGCATTTTGATTATGAATCAAATATGTAACTTGGTTGGTAGAACCATATTGTAAAAATATTTTACAAATATGAAAATTATTTTTGAAAAGTCGAATCCCAACCCTCAGCCCAAAACTTAATTGAGAATTAAGAAGTTATTTGATTAGGTTTTAGGATTGTGAATTAAAGAACCTAAGACACAAACCATAACACATTGGGTTAATGGGTTAGTGAAAATTTGGTCCACTAATTGGGTTAGACCCAAGGTTAGATTAAAGATGGACTTAATTAGAGAATTGACTAAATCTAATCAATTATTGTCTTAGATTAGATCAAGGATTTTCTACATCAATTACAATAGTTGTAGTTGGTCAAGTCCATATCTTTAACGAGAACCAAATGGACTTAATTCTTGGCTAAGTGGTCTAGCATGAACTGTTAGGTTGATCTAATCAAAACTAATTAAATCAGTTGGTGTCTAAGGTAAACCAGACCAGTGGTTTTTAATTGGCAGCCCGCTTATCTAGCCATTTCTGATGGTGTCTAAAGCAAGCTTTGACAAACCCTCCCACCGATCGAACTTACCTGGCCTCTTGATGAAATTATGTTTTAATCGAATCACTTGACTATTCGAGCTGACCCATGTCAGCTAGGTAAATCAGTGTGACTGATTTAGGTGCTCCTAGACCAGCCCTTTTAATGGTCTCCCTTAAGCTGACTTGGTGAAGCCAGTGGGAAGATCATGATAAGCTGGTTCATCTGACCTCCTCCTCTAAATCAATTAAATCTTCTAAAATTATTAGGTCCTTAAAATGAAATAGTTATGATGATAACTAGATCATAGCCTCCCATTAAGTAGATGATAATGGGTCCATCAGTTGGATAATCATTGGAGGCCCAAAGGTCTGGTGCTTATCGGCTAATAAAATTGTCATTCATAATATGACTTCTTGACTGCATCTTTCTAAATGGTGGTTAGGTTAGCCAACCAAAGTTGGGCCTAATCATTCATTGGCTAGATGGGCCAAGTATGGTCATATTAATGGTTGGACCTAACCAGACCTTTTCAGTGGAGGCCAAAGCCTACTGATTAGGGACTGGGATAAAATTTAAATTACTAAAAATTATTTAGAGAAATAATTGATTATGAACCTACCCTTAGATATACATGGGTTGGCCAACCAAAGTTGGGCTTGTGTGCAGTCTAAGTGGATTCTAGTACCCACTAAAAAATTAGGATAATTCTTCAAATTGGAGGTAGAGACTACCAATTCGAATAAAATAGTGAGAGAAATCTTTTGATTAAAGTCCAAATCTTTAGGTTTAATGAATCAATTACTAATTAGGTTATGATTTTTCTTTGTGCAGATATGGCCACCTTCCTATCGCTCCGATCATTGCTGGACAATGAATATTTGGTAGGACCTAACTTTGGTAGCTGGTATCGAAAGTTGAAGATAGTCCTAGAGCATAAACGAATCCTATATATGATAACGGATCCTGCACCTGAGGAGCCAGCTGTCAATGCACGTGGAATAGTCAAAGATACTTACCAGAAGTGACTCAGTGATCGAAACACAGTGCGCTGCATCATGCTGGCTGCCATGAGCAACGAGTTCAATCATAGATTTGAGATGGCTCAGCCAAAGAACGTGCTTCAAGTGTTGGAGGATGCCTTTGGCATACCCGATGACGTGGAGAGGCATAAGACTAGTTGTACCATCATCAATATCAAAATACAAGATGGTACCTCTGTTACTGATCATGTATTGTACATGATTGAGCTGATAGATCTTTGAGCAAGCTTGGCTTTCCCTGGCATGAGCAGCTTGAGAAAGATGCAATACTAAACTCACTGTCCAAGTGTTATCTGCCATTCCTCACTCATTATAGAATGACAAAGTCTGAAGTAAACTACCATAGGTTACTGGGATTGCTTCAGAACTTTGAGAAGGATCACCAACTCCAAAAGGAGTCGGTGAATTTAGTGAGAGGTTCATCTTCTGGTTCTCAACCCTTTGAGAAAGGGAAGAAGAACAAGAAGAAGAAAGTGAAGAAGGTGCAAGTTCAGGCTGGGACATCAGTGCAGGGCCAGACCAGAAAGATCAAGCTCGATAAGAGTCAAGTTGAATGCTTCTTTTGCAAGAAGCGGAGGCACTGGAAGAGGAACTGTCCTCAGTACATTGCCTCCTTGGATCCAAACAGGCAGAGAAAGAAGCAAGCTGTTGCTGGACAAGGTATTTATATGATAACTCCTTGCAATTTTTTTATTTGTGATATAACTGACTGGGTATTAGATACCGGTAGCCCTCACCATATTTGTAATTCATTGCAGGGGTTGCAGGTCAGTAGGAGATTCGAGCAAGGCGAGAGGTTCCTGAACATTGGAGATGGAAGATCAGTTTCAATTCTAGCATTAAGAATCTTGAAACTTGTATTTAAATCCCATATCGTTGTTCTTAATGATTGTCATTTCTGTCCCAGTTTCTTTTTAAATATTATTTTTATAGGCCTTCTAGCCAAAAATGATAATAAAATTTTAATAAAGAAATAAGTTTGTAATATCATTATGAATGGTGTTACTATTTTTTGTAAATATTTGAACAATGGTGTGTATATGTTATCACAACCTGTTAATGTAGTCATTCTATAGGCAAGCACCCTAGATTAGATAGTGTATCAGATATCTACTTATGGCACTGTAGGCTAGGTCATATAAACAAGTACAGGATAAACAGGTTGACTCAAGAGGAAATCCTCGAAGTCAGAGATTGTGAATCACTTCCAACTTGTAAGTCTTGTCTTCTTGATAAAATGAGTAAGTCACCTTTTATTGAAAAAGGTGAGAGAGCTACTGAGCTCTTGGGCCTAGTACATACTGATGTATGCAGGCCTATGAGTAGAAGTGCTAGAAGTGGATATTTTTACTTCATCACTTTCACAGATGATCTATCCAGATATGGATATGTCTATCTAATGAAACATATATTGGATTCATTTAAAATATTCAAACGATTCCGAAGTGAAGTAGGAAAACAAACTAGGAAGAGTATTAAAACTCTTCAGTCTGATCGAGGAGGAGAATATCTTTCTAGTAAGTTTCTCACATATCTAGGAGAGAATGAGATTCTCTCCCAATAGACTCATCCAGGAACACCACAGTATAATGGTGTGTCTGAAAGGAGAAATTGGACTCTGTTAGACATGATCTGATCCATGATGGATTTTGCCAGCTTACCGATATCCTTCTGGGGATATGCACTCGAATCGACCTGTTATCTGTTAAATAGGGTTCTAAGTAAGTCTGTAATTAAGACTCCATATAAGATATGGATAGGACGTAAGCCAGCACTTTCACACCTTAGGGTCTGTGGATGCCTGACCTATATCAAATGGTTAGTTACAGATAAACTTAGATCTAGGTCTGACAAATGTACATTCATAGGGTACCCCAAAGAGACCAAAGAATATTTTTTCTATCATGCTGATGAATAAAAGGTGTTCGTCAGCCTTAAGGCAACCTTTTTAGAAAAGAAGTTCTTTGGTGAAGGAATCGTTGCCTCTAAGGTTGAATTTGATGAAGTTCAACAGGTAGAAGGACCGACACCAATAGCTGAACCTAAGTAAGATTAGATTAGATTAGATCTGGAGCCCAATGTACCTGCACCATTAAGACGATCCGATAGAGTATCGCATCAGTCGGACAGATACTATAGTTTCTTGATCCAGAACGATGGTCCCATCGAACTCGATGAGAAGGATGAGGATCCGATCACCTATATGGATGTAATGCAGAGACTTGATTTTGAGAAATGGCTTGAAGCCATGAAATTTGAAATGAAGTCCATGAAGGTCAACGATGTATGAACATTGGTTGACCCACCTGAAGGGGTTAAACCCATTGGGTTTAAATGGGTCTTTAAAAGAAAGAGGGGCACAGACAGAAAGGTGGAGACCTATAAAGCCTATCTGGTTGCCAAAGGGTATCGTCAACATTATGGTATTGACTAAACGAGACGTTCTCCCCTGTGGCAAAACTCAAATCTATTTAGATAATGCTTGCAATAGCTATCCATCTGGATTATGAGATCTGGCAGATGGATGTAAAGATAGCTTTCCTGAATGGAGAGTTGACCGAAGAGGTGTATATGATACAACCTGAGGGGTTTACATCAACAGATGAGTCCAAGGTGTGCAAGCTTTAAAGTTCCATTTATGGATTGAAGCAAGCTTCTTAAAGTAGGAATATGCATTTTGATAAGGTGATCAAAATGTATGGCTTCGTTAAGAACGGAGAAGAGCCCTGCATCTATAAATAGGCAAATGATCCAGTTGTGGTATTCCTTATCTTGTACGTGGATGACATTCTCTTAATCGAGAATGACATCCCCATACTACAGGGAATAAAAGTTTGGTTGTCATCGCAGTTCTCCATGAAGAACTTGGGTGAAGCAATCCTACATCCTAGGGATGAAGATCAAAGGGATAGATCTAAAAGGATGCTTGGATTATCCCAGTCCACGTACATAGATACTATGCTGAAGTGGTTCAGCATGGAGAATTTCAAAAAGGACTATCTGCCGATAGGCCATGGAATTTCTCTCTCTAAGAAGGATTGTCTGACAACTCCTGAAGAGAGAGAGCATATGAGTAGAGTCTCATATGCTTCGATCGTGGGTTCTATCATGTACGCCATAATATGTACAAGGTCAGATATGGCATACTCACTAAGAGTAGTGAGTAGATACCAATCTGATCCTAGAGAAAACCACTGAAAAGTGGTTAAAGCCATCCTTAAGTATTTAAAAAATACTAAAGACCAATGGTTGGTTTATGGCAAGTTAGATCTGAAACTTGTGGGGTTCACAAACTCCAGCTTTCAATCTGACCATGATGACAGTAGAAGTATGTCGGATTATATCTTTACTCTAAATGGTGGAGCCATCTATTGGAAGAGTTTCAAGTAGCATACTGTGGCAGACTCTGTTTGTGAGGTGGAGCACATCGCAGCATCAGATGCCACGAAGAAAGTTGTGGCTGAGAAAATTCATCAACGAGCTCAGAGTAGCACCCTCCCTCGATGGTCCGGTCCTGCTCTACTGCGACAACACTGGTGCCATAGCTCAGGTGAAGGAACCCAAAGCACACTAGTGGATGAAGCACATTTTGTGCCGCTTCCACTTGATCCGGGAGATCATGGATCGAGGTGACGTCGACCTTTAAAAGATTGACAGAAAAGAGAATCTGGCCGACCCCTTCACTAAAACCCTGGCGATAAAGGAGTTCAACAACCACAAGTCGAAGATGAGTATTAGATACTATGCCGAGTGGCTTTAGGACAAGTGGAAGTTGTTGAAAAATATGTTCCAAAAGCCAATCGTCAATCTGTTGACGGTTGAGTAATCTTGTATTGTAATTAATTTATTAATAAATAAAATATATTTTTGATATTTTCATCATAAATTTTCAACTTCTAATGAACTCTGTTGTTGTGACGAAGTCATTAGGACTATTTAGGTTTGATAAAGAGAAGATTTATCGATTAGTCCTTAAAACTATTTACGATCAAATGATGGGCTGTTAATACGGATGACAGCTTCTATCGAGCATAGATCGCTGTAGGCCATATGGGTTGGTTGTCCTCTTAATCAAGGAGTGTGGAGACACTGGTATAGCATACAGATGAGATGTAAGGATACATCATCATTAAATATGACCAACTCCAGAGCATTCTGCTGTCGAGAATGTCTCTGATGGGATATTGGTATAAGTGTCCCTTGGACCTGAGATCGCCTCAGTGACTTTCAAGTAACTCACTATGCTTTGGTACTAGACCAACTAAATTTTTAATTCAGTGATAGAAGGCTTCTGGGCACAGTCAAGTACTTACAAAGTCGGAGTGTGATCAAGATAGGATTGACCACTTCAAGAGTTGGAGAAGAATGAGTCGCTGTATTTCAATTTAGCAAAACCTTGGCCAGGGTAATCCATCAGATGGATTTGATATTTTGAAATACAATGTGGACAACCTGATCAGAGTTGACAGTTGAACTCTGAGGTGTCCTATGAGCATTTTGGTCAAAGGGATGAATTATATGAAAACTATATCCGCATGTGTTCTAAGGATGTTGTTCTACACATTCGACCTATCTGACCGTCGGGTACCATTGCTAGATAGTCACTTCGATTGGTACAAAAATTTATTCCTGTACTACCAGCTTAGGTTCAAACCTATGAGGTCACACACATTAGAGTTCATGATCCGATTAGATGGTTGATCAATGATTAAGAATCATTCTAGGGTTAAACGATTAAGAATCATTCTAGTGTTAAACGATCAATGTGATTGACATTTAACCTAGTGCAAGTATTGCAGGAGGTTCGATTAGCAATTCAATTGCTAATTGGCTTAATTTGATTAAGATAATGGGCTAAGATTAAGTTTAATTGAATATAATTTAATTAGATTTAGTTTGGACTTGATTGGATCAAGTCCAATTGATTTATTGGATAAGCCAAGTGCAAGGAAAAACTAGTCCCAGTTCAAATAGGACTTGGGTCAACCTAGTTTTTAATTTGATTAAAAAATTAAACCTAATTTAAATTTAATTTGAATAAATTAGACTTTTAATTGGGTTAAGACCTATTTTAATTAGGTTCATTTAATTTTTGTTTGATTTGGTTTGAGAAACCAAATTTGAACAAGTCATAGATTGAATCCTAGTAAGACTAGGATTCCACCTTGCGCCACCTTAGCTCTCCACGCCCACTCTCTCTTATTCTATGCCCACTCTCTCTTATTTTCTGTGACAAAACCCTCTCTCTCAAATCTTTATGCATGCCCAAAACTTTTCTCTCTTTCCCTCTTACATGGAATGTGGTTGTGGATCAAGTCAAAGTAAGAATTAGTTTGGATTTCAAATTCTATGAGATAGAGTTTTAGGAAATCAAAACTCTTTCCTTATGGCACTGATTTTACCCAAATTTTTTTTGAAATTTTTATGAATTTTATAGAACATAATATGTGCCCTTTACTGGTGGTCTATAATAGAAAAAGAATGAGGGGATGCCCAAGAGTTGGGCACCCCTTGTCTTGCCTTGTTTGGATAATCTTTGTCTAGGTATTTGACCTAGACAAGGACTCTTCATATCTCTCTATTTAAAATGAATTTTTTTATGAAAGTTTTATGGAACATAAAGCATTAAGAGAGATTTGGGGTGTCTAAAAACCAAGAAGAAAGAGTCTTGGAGAGTGGAGATCTAATAGATACAAACTAGGTGTCTAGGTTAGAGCAAAGAGAAGAAGAAGAGGGTCTTCTTCTAGAGTTGCTGGGTTCATCTCTTTCCTTCCTCCATCTGTAAGTTTTCTGAGAGTGTCTCATTTAAAACTCTTTCTCCTACTTCTCATCTTTGGAAGAGTCCAAATCAAGAAGAAGGAGGCATCTGATCGATCATTGAAGAAGGATCAGCACAGTACTAGCATACTGTGCTGATTTCTTGGATCAGAACTTTTGATCGTGATTCGTGGGCTCGTGTGGATGATTTCTAGAGATCGGATGCATGTGTAGCTCGCAACATCATCCACAAGCCTAGTTCAATAAAGTTAGAACATCTAACTTGCAAGGTAATAGATCTGATCTATTATATTTTACATACATTATATACAGTATAGAAACATGTTGATATGATCAACATGTAGTTCTTGCTCTTTATATTTTAATTTCTGATTTAATATCATGTAATAATCATATAATAGGATCTTAGATCTAGGGATTCTCTAGTTTTATAAGATAAATTTTGATTTATTCTAGTCTTCCGCTGTCTGATCTTAAAAAGGTTTCAAGATCCAACCCTAAAATCCTAGATCTGGTTCCTTTACAAGATTGGTCAGGGCCCTTTCCAACTCGTCATGGTGCTGCAGTCTTCTTCACAAGCATGCTGCCGATTGTCATTTGCAAGAACAGGTTGCACCAATGCTTGTACATTTTCATGACCTCTACTAAGACCCTTTTATGAACTCTTCCTAAAAGGTGAAGGAAAAACCACCTTTTTCCTTGTAGGATCTTCCAAATCTAATGAGATCTGGGACGAAATATTTTTTTTTAAAAAAATTATCCTACTTTATTTCATATCTAAGGTCTATTAGATCTAATTTTTATTATCTAATATTTAATCTAAAATTAAATCTAAAACTTGAGGATTAGAGAAATACCTCTAGGGTAACTAGATTACTCTGTAGATGATCGCAGCAATGCCCGAGGTTCAAAAATAGCCATGCAGTTGCCTGACTTCTACCGATATCCACTCAAGTAAGATCTATATCATCTTCTCTTTTTGAATATCTACTCCAAAAATTAGATCTGGATCTGATCTGAAAGATCTTCAAAAGATCTCCTGAAGCTAGAGTAGCAGCTTCTCGACAAATCCCTGCAGCCTTCTGATCAGGGAGCCACCATGCCTTGGACAAGCACCAGATGGATGCCCAACTTCTTTGACATGAAGAGGGGAGAGAGAAGACCAGAGAGGATATAGAGAAGTGGAGGGATATCAGGCTTTTTCTAGGGATTGAGCAGATTCTCTAAACCCTAGGCACAAATAGGGTTTAAATAGTCCCTGCTGCGCCATGCAGTGCCACATCATTCGACCAATCAAAAAATTTCAATTAAATCTAAAAAAAATTTAATTAATAGAGTGATGTAATCTAATCATATCAGATAAGAATCCCACCAAACTCTCCTACTGTTGGTGCCAACACTGGATAAACACAGTGAGATTGGCGCCCAACAGTTTGAGTCGATCAAGGCATAGAGTCCTCATCTCATGGGACTCTATCCTTATCCACTTGGGGTGCATGTCCAATATAATCATGGCACCCACTTTGAGGCCTAATTTAGCAGGTGGACACTCCACAAAAAATCTCCAATGACCTCTTATCAAGTGGCCTTCAGTCCAAGGTCCATGGGTCAACGTTTGACCAATGTCCTAAAATGGAAATGGCAGGTGATAGAAATTAGCAGGTGTTGTCTTAAATTCATCTCATGAATTAAGATAAAATTTTTTTGAGCTAGACTGGCTCCAGTCAGATTGAGAGAAACCTTCTCAAGGTTCTCTGGGAGAGTCAAATTACATTTGGCTCAGTCGAGATAGAAAAGATTATACGAGGAGAAAGTTAAGCTCAATCGTGTGCTAGCACGATTTTCTTGAACCTAATTGGATCTAATCCAAATCAATCGAACTGGGCTAGCTCAATTGATGACATCTATATCCTAACTCTTATTTGTGTGATCTAGTTAGGTTCATTTTCGTATGGTAATAAAACATATTACGATCTCATCATCGACATCATCGAAACTCCTTTTGATGGACCAGAACTCTTCTGATTCAGAGAATTAAAATGATCGATCATCAAGATCATTCTAATTGCTCCCAAAATCTATCAGTGACACCTAGCAGTATATGGTGGCAATCCATCAGAAATAAAGATGAACCTCTCGATGCAGCTACCTGTGTGATTGAGTTCTTCTATCATGAGTCCCGACTGAATTAGGGTTAAGGTGAACTCGTCAAACCCAACATCAATCATATGAATCAATCGATTGATCCAAGTTTGATGTGAAACCCCAATGAAAAACTCTTTTTCATTATTTCACTCTGCCATGGCCATAGGCTGAAGGACTCAATCTTTCAATCATCATTGGACTACTCCTCTTATCTACCAAGGTTGATAGATCCCATCTTGATGCAATCTGGTTCCTACAATGAATATACTACAGCCAACATACACCTCAGGATTTTGAATGACTAGGAGACCAAGTTATGGTGTAGCCAAACTATAGCACACTCAAGGTGAACTGTTGATGTACCTCAGGTGAAAGAACTAGACACACAGCTGCAGCATCGAGCCAGTCATTGACGAAAAGGTAGACTTCCTTATGACTGCTCGAGGTAGTCATACTCAATACTCTCATTTTCAATGAATATCTGTACTCTCACTTCGATGTCTCTACATCATAGACTCAAAACACATCTATCTTAAGGAAGTGATCGTACACCAATCTTTCGGATCGATCACCATCCTCGTGATGATCCTATGGTCAGGAGCTATTTATGAGTTAGTTATGTAAATTCATACCTTAAATTTTCAACTCTTGAAAATATGAATTAACATTCTGATAAACACTTAATTTAAGTCATTTAAAGTAAAAAATTATAGTTAATTTATTTTATTTATTAAGAATTTGATGCTTCTTTTCATGTTTTATAGGAAAGATGATCGTCGATACAAAGAGTCCGATTCATAGATCAAAAAGACTCAAGTTTGAAGAAAATTAGACTTAAAATAAAATTAAAATAAAAGAAGGATGCATACGGTATTATAGAGAATGAAGATACTATGCAAGGAACCCAAAAGGATATAGATGCCATTTTAAAGAAACAAAAATTTCTTTTTGTAATTTTTGTAATTTGGTAACAGCTAATTGAATGCGTGGGCGCACGGATGAGCGTGTGGGCGTGTGGGTGCGTGGGCGCGCGGGTGAGTGCACGGGCGAGCGACAGCGTGGCAGTGCGGGTGCAGGTGCGGCATCGCGGCAGCGGACGCGGACGCGGGTTCGCGAGGAGTTTGGCAAGGAGGACACAGTGGCGAACAGATTGAGAGATTTAAAGGAAAAAAATAATATTTGGAAATATTTCAAGAGGAAGAAGTTGTATTTTCTTTATCTGCTCGTGATCTTTCCATCTCATCCATCCATCTTTTAGTCTTTGTATTTTCTTTAGTCCCACATCGAAAAACCATGTAAAACTCCTCCCTCCTAACACCTATAAAAAGGCTTTTGTACTCCCATTGGAGGGGGAGCCCAGAAATTCTTCTAGAGCCTTGCATAGAGGAATAGAAAGGGACTACTTTATGAGCAGCTAGGCTAGCAGTCTCGGGAGTGGAGAAAAAATTTTGTAACGACACAGAGATGGTTTATTGTTCTAAAACTTTCTTGTATTTCTTTATATGCAATAAAGATTATATTTTTTATTTAAATCATCATGAGTTCTTTATTTTCCCTCTTTCATATGCTTTTATTTATGCTTTCTTGTTAGATTAATATTAGGAACAACTTTTACTTTTCGAAGACGTGCCGTGATCTACGGATACGGAGCGTGTCGAGGGAAGAAGAGTTGTTTACCTAGTACTTTTTGGAGACGCGTCGTGATCTACGGATACGGGGCGTGCCGAGGGAAGATAGGTATTTTTCCTAAGATTAATCGCATCTATTTAATTAAAAAAGAGATACAACTCTGCTAGTGCAAATTAATTCAAAACTTTCGAGCTCTTTATTTTCTAAGTACATAAATTTTAAGATAATTTATTTTCTAAATCAAAACAACACTTCTTTCTTTTATTTTGTAATCTCAACTTAGCCCAAGATCCTTGAGGATACGATCTTGATTTATCCTACCTACGTAGTGAGTAGAGTTATTTTTGGTGCTATCAATAACTACGCATCAAATTTTGGCACCGTTGCCGGAGACCTTGGTACGGTTGAATTAAAAAAAAAAAAATCACTGACATTTCATAACACTTAACTAAAATAGCGTAACCTCAAATATAAAAATTTCTAACTTGATTGGACACCTTGTTTCTTTGCATCTCATCTCCATAATTAATCTTAAGGGCAATAACCCATTAATCAGATAAGGTGGGGATTTGATCACCCTTCCTTGGCCCACAAATCACTCCCTTGCATTTGCATAACCTAGACCTTAATCTAAAATTAATTAGATATTGACCCCTAAGGATTTCGAGCTCAATAGGATAAGAAAGCTCTAGAGTTTAATCGAGTGCGGATTGGTTAATTACTTGGTGTCTAAGGCAAGTGGTTAAAGAAAGTGATTTTCAATTGGTTCCATTGACTGACCTGGCCAACTCAGTTGGTGTCTAAGGAAAGCAACGAGCAGGAAACCTCCCACATCTTACGCTTACCTGACCGAGTCAGTTAGTCAGTCTTGAGCTTGGAGTGCTCAAAGGCGGTCTTGGAAGTTAGGAGCTGTCTAGATCTAAGTTAACCTTAGGATAGAGAGTCTATGCTTGTTTAAGTTGATTGCAATTAACATCTAAACATTAACTAATTTCTTCCTTTTCATAGATTTAAGATTCTTAGGTTCTTCTCTTTAGATTTTCTTCATTCTTTTCTCACTTTATTATAAAAATATATATAAAAACTAAAATTTTTTGTGTTTGCTCTAAAGTATAATTGTAAGGTATATGCTTGGTCGTAGATTGTTACGACCAGAAATCCAACCTTTTGATCCAGAAATAGAAAGAACCTTTAGAGCCAACAGACGTAAAAATATGGACCGAAATCAGGAGAATGATCCACCCAAGCAATTGAAGGAGTACTTTACTCCTTCCACATATACCTACTCTCCTTGTATTCAAGTGCCCCCTGTGGAGGCCACTCAATATGAAATTAAGTCCAGTATAATCCAAATGTTACCTTCATTTTATGGACTTAGTAATGAGGACCCTTATAAATATCTTGAAGAATTTCTTGAGATATGCTCAACTGTCAAAATTCACAACTTCTCCGATGATGCTCTTAGGTTAAAATTATTCCCTTTCTCACTTAAGGACAAAGCCATATACTAGCTACATACTTTGGATTCCATGACTATATCAACCTGGGACCAGCTGCAAGGAGAGTTTCTCAAGAAATATTTTTCCATAGGAAAAACTAATCAAATAAGGAAAGCCATAACTAGTTTTTCCCAATTAGATGGAGAAATGTTTCATGAAACATGGGAGAGATTAAAGGACCTTATTAGAAAATATCCCCACCATGCTGTACCCAAGTGGCAGTTAATCCAATATTTTTATGATGGGCTCTCTGAAAGACATCGACAAATGGTCGATGCATCATGCGGTGGGACATTCATGCTGAAAAGTGAGGATGAGGCATGGCAACTGTTTGAAATTTTAAGTAAAAATTCATTACATCATATGTCTGCCTCTATTAGAGATAAACCCATGTTAAACCCAAAGAGAGGTGGAATATATGAAGTAGGAAATGCCATAGATATCCATCATAAGGTAGATGAACTGTCCCAAAAATTAGATCATCTTCTAAATACTGGACAATCCCCGATTCCACCTAACCCAATCCAAGAAGTTTGTGCATTGTGTGCAAGTCCGAACCATTTTGTTAGTGAATGCCCAGCTGCACCTCAATTTTCTGAGTTTGTGCATGAGCAGGTTTAGCAAGCTCAAGTCCAACAAACTTGCAGACCAGAAAATGATCCATATTCGAGCACTTATAACCTCGGCTGGAGAAACCATCCAAATTTTTCTTGGAGACCACAACCAGTGGTTGGTCCTGCCATACCTCGACCTCAATACCAGGACCCAACATATAGGCATGGACCATACCATCAATTTTAAAATGCTCCTCAACCGTCTACTACTGGTCACAGCTCAGCTTTTGAGGAATAAGTTCTGAAAGCACTAGAATGATTAGAAGTCAACACTCAGATCCTTAACTCCCACACATAATCCATTGCTAAGCTAGAGACCCAAATAGGTCAACTAGCGACTGCATTCAGTAGGAGGGAAGGAGAAAAATTACCTAGCCAACCTGAGAGCAACCCACGAGGGCAATTTGTGATTGAGAGTTCTAATACCCCAGAAGCTTTTTCTGAACATGCCAAATCAATCATAACTCTGAGAAGTGGGAAGGTCATTGAACACACTAGTAAAACCAATGAGACTGACCCTAAACCTCTAACCGAAGCCAAATCACCCAAGAACAAGAAGGACCTAAAAATAGAGAAGGAACCAACTACACCGAAATCATCTTACTTGCCTAAAGCCCCATTTTTGGATGCCCTGAAAGCTCCTATTCCTGTAGATAAGAAGGGAGGAAAACTCGATGAGATGTTGGAATTGTTTAAGCAAGTCCAAATTAATCTTTCTCTTCTAGACGCAATCAAACAGGTCCCTATTTATGCTAAATATTTGAAGGATTTGTGTACCCAAAAATGTAAATCTAGATCACAAATTCCAAAGAAAGTATGCCTCACTGAACAGGCTAGTTCTGTCATCCAGCATGCCACTCCTCCAAAGCTTAAGGACCCAGGAGCCCCCATCATTTCCTGTGTTATAGGAGACTATCACATTGAAAAAGCTCTTCTGGACTTAGGGGCAAGTGTGAATCTTTTACCTAGTTCGGTGTATGAACTTTTTGGATTCGAAGAACTGAAACCCACATCAGTCACACTGCAATTAGCCGACAGATCAATTAAGGAACCACGTGGAATGCTTGAGGATGTCTTGGTCAAGGTAGATAAATTTTACTTTCCAGTTGATTTTCTGGTTCTCGACATGGAACTAAGTGGCAACCCCAGACAAATTCCCATTATCTTAGGATGACCCTTCCTAGCTACGGCAAATGCATGCATTAATTATAGGACAGGAGTCATGGACGTATCGTTTGGGAATAAGAAACTGAGACTGAATGTGTTTGGTGCTTCCCAAGGATCATCAATAGATAGTTGCTTCGAAGTAGATATACAAGAAGACATTATAGAAGATGCAACACCCACAATTCTAGCACCAGACACCTTAGGTACTTGCTTGGCTCACTTTGGAGTGTATGACTTTGAGGGATATATGAAAGAAGTTAACACCTTATTGGATACACCACATGATAAAACCACTCCTCCATAGACAATCAAGTATAAGCCATTGCTTACCTTTTGTTGGTTTTATTGCATATGACGTATGGCTGAAGACGTTAAACTTAGTACTTTTTGAGAAGCAACCCAAATTTCTTTTATTTTATTTTAACTAATCTTTATTTTTTTTAAGAATAAAGGACTGCTCTGTATGGAAGAGTCTGTCAATAAACTTGACGTCTGGCTGAAGACGTAAAACTTAGCGCTTGTTGGGAGGCAACCCAATGATTTTATATTTTTTTTTACTTTACTGCAGCTGCAGAAATTTAGAACAAGAGCCTATTAATCAATGAAGCTATCTTCAACTTTCAAAGTAAAATTATCCCAAGTGCACTCTCTCCTTTTATTTTCTTTGCTTTCCTACTCCATTGAGGACAATGTAGATTAAGTTAGGGGGGAAGAAAATTAATCAAATCCTCGAGTATGGTGAAATAATTAGTTTTGTGTATCTAAATTTTATTTTGATTAAGAATCAATTAAGCATCCTAAACAATGAATGATTAACGGTCAAGATAATTTTAGAGATACTGAGAAATAAATTATTAAGAAAATCCAATGAATGGTAGGGTTTAGACTAGACTAAATTTTAGGAGTAATTCTACAACCCTCTTCTTACTGATCTCAATAAAGAATCTGCTTCATAAGAGATTGGGTGGAAAGGTTGAGGTATGCAAAAATTCTTCTGAAAATTTACTTAAAAAAAAATAGTGGATAATAAGGGGACTAAATTGCAAGAAGATAATAAACCTCTCTCACATTAAGTTAGAGGATTTAAAGAGTAAAGTGGGGAGTTGGTGAAAGAAAAGCTCATGAAATTTTTTTAGTTAATACTCAGCCACTAATTGGGTCAAATTGATAATCCAATGAAGTATCTCCTTAATGGTCTGACCAGGTATCATCTATCTTTTGGGATGCCTAACCTAACTTTTTATTCAAGACTGAGTCGGTACACAATTCTGATATATCTATTTTACTCGAGGACGAGTAAAATTCAAGTTGGGGGGGTGTGATAAATACTTAATTTAAGTCATTTAAAGCAAAAAATTATAGTTAATTTATTTTATTTATTAAAAATTTGATGCTTCTTTTCATATTTTACAGGAAAGATGATCGTCGATACAAAGAGTCCGATTCATAGATCAAAAAGACTCAAGTTTGAAGAAAATTAGACTTAAAATAAAATTAAAATAAAAGAAGGATGCATACGGCATTATAGAAAATGAAGATACTATGCAAGGAATCCAAAAGGATATAGATGCCATTTAAAAGAAACAAAAGTTTCTTTTTGTAATTTTTATAATTTGGTAACAGCTAATTGAATGTGTGGGCATGCGGATGAGCGCGTGGGTGCACGGGTGAGTACGCGAGCAAGCGACAGCGTGGCAGTGCGGGCGCAAGCGCGGCATCGCGGCAGCGGACGCGGATGCGGGTTCGCGGGGAGTTTGGCAAGGAGGACACAGTGGCGAACAGACTGGAAGATTTAAAGAAAAAAAATAATATTTGAAAATATTTCAAGAGGAAGAAGTTGTATTTTCTTTATCTGCTCATGATCTTTCCATCTCATCCATCCATCTTTCAGTCTTTAGTATTTTTTTTAGTCCCACATCGAAAAATCATGCAAAACTCCTCTCTCCTAACACCTATAAAAAGGCTTTTGTACTCCCATTGGAGGGGGAGCCCAGAAATTCTTCTAGAGCATTGCATAGAGGAATAGAAAGGGACTACTTCATGAGCAGCTAGGCTAGCAGTCTCGGGAGTGGAGAAAAAATTTTGTAACGACACAGAGATGGTTTATTATTCTAAAACTTTCTTGTATTTCTTTATATGCAATAAAGATTATGCTTTTTATTTAAATCATCATGAGTTCTTTATTTGCCCTCTTTCATATGCTTTTATTTATGCTTTTTTGTTAGATTAATATTAGGAACAACTTTTACTTTCTGAAGACGCGCCATGATCTACGGATACGGGGCATGCCGAGGGAAGAAGAGTTGTTTACCTAGTACTTTCAGAAGACGCACCGTGATCCACAAATACGGGACGTGCCGAGGAAAGATAGGTATTTTTCCTAAGATTAATCACATCTATTTAATTAAAAAAGAGATACAACTCTGCTAGTGCAAATTAATTCAAAACTCTTGAGCTCTTTATTTTCTAAGTACATAAATTTTAAGATAATTTATTTTCTAAATCAAAACAATGCTTCTTTCTTTTATTTTATAATCTCAACTTAGCCCAAGGTCCCTGAGGATACGATCTCGACTCATCCTACCTACGTAGTGAGTAGAGTTATTTTTGATGCTATCAACGACTACGCATCACATTCCTACTAACTCAAAGGATGTATCACAGGCATAATGTATACAATATGATAGTAGAATAACTCTTTTATTCATTTATAGTCAAAATTATAAATTTATCCTTACATTTGTACAGGAATTTGTCAGCCAATCTGGCATCTAGGGCACACATCTAACAAACTCTCACTTGACCTAATGCCAATTGGCTACATATCTAAGTCCCATCTTTTCAAGGTGGGCTTCGATCTTCTACTGGCCTAATGGCTTTGTCAGTGGGTCTGCCACATTGTCTGTGGAGTCGACTCTCTTAACATCGACATAATCTTTTTCGAGATAATCATGAATCAGATGGAATCGCCGCTCGATATGCTTGGACTTCTGGTGAGACCTTGGCTCCTTAGCTAGAGCTATGGCACCATTATTATCGCAATAAAGAGAGATGGCATCTGATGACATCACTCCAAGCTCTGCGGCAAACTTCTTGTACCAGAATGCCTCCTTCGCATCTTTTGATGCAGCAATTACTCTACCTCCATGGTGGAATCAGCAATCACCGTCTGCTTGAAACTCTTCCAGCTAACTGCACCACCATTGCAAATGATCAGACTCTCAGATGTCGACTTTCGATCATCTATATCAGACATAAAGTCTGAGTTTGTAAATCCCTGAACTTGGAGTTCTCCATTCCCAAAGACTAGAAACATATCCTTAGTCCTTCTCAAGTACTTATGGATACATTTCACAGAAGTCCAGTGCTCTTCGCTTGGATTCGACTGATATCTGCTTGTGACACTCACAGCATGGGCTATATCAGGTTGTGTACATAGCATGGCATACATGAGGCTTCCTATTGTCGAAGCATAAGAGATCTTGCTCATGCGTTCAATCTCCTCAGGTGTGCTAGGGCACATCTTCTTGGAGAGATGAATGCCATATCTAAAAGGTACTAAATCTCTTTTGGAGTTTTTCATGCTAAACATTTTTAGCACCTCCTCTATGTACATCTTTTGTGAAAGTCCTAGCATCCTATTTGGTCTATCTCTATAGACCTTAATACCCAGTATAAAGGATGCCTCTCCCAGATCTTTCATAGAGAACTCCTTAGACAACCATATTTTGACTGAGGTCAATATGAAAATGTAATTCCCAATTAGGAGGATGTCATCTACGTACAGTACGAGGAAGACAACTACGCTCCCACTGACCTTCTTGAACACACATGGTTCCTCCTCGTTCTTGATGAAACCAAATATTTTGATCACATCATTGGAACGAGTATTCCAGCTCTGAGATACTTGCTTAAGTCCATAAATGGACCTTTGCAGCTTACAGACCTTGTGATCATCATCACTAGATGTGAAACCAAGTGACTGTTCCATATAGATATCTTCCTCAAGATATCCATTTAAGAATGCCATTTTCACGTTCATCTGTCATATTTCATAATCGAAATAGGCTGCAATAGCAAGCAATGTGCGGATGGATTTTAGCATGGCTACGGGCGAGAAGGTATCCTGATAGTCAATGCCTTTGCACTGACTATAACCTTTCGCTACGAGCCTAGCCTTGAATATCTCCATATTCCCATCTGCACCTATCTTTCTCTTAAAGATCCATTTACACCTAATAGGTACAATACCTTCAAGTGAATCTACCAAGGTCCAAACTTGGTTTGAGTGTATCGAGTCAATTTCTGATCTCATTGCCTCTAACCATTTTTTGGAGTCGATATCTGATATCGCCTCGTCATAGGTCTTGGGGTCATTACCATGAGGCCCATTTTTCATAAGGAATATTTTTTCTACATCCTCTTGTATGGTACCTAAGTACCTTTCAGGAGGATGAAAAACCCTAGTCAATCTACGAGGTGGAAGAGGTTGTGTTAGGACTGATTCTAATTAATTAGGTTCCTCAGGTTCTTTAGCTCATTGCTCTTGAAAGACATTCTCCTTGAGCTTAATTATTTTTTCGATGCCACTATCTTGAATAAACTATTTTTCAAGAAAAATAGCATGTCGATTCATAATCATATTATGATCTTCTAGAATATAGAAATAGTATCTTAATGACTCTTTGGGATATCCTATGAACCGAGCTCTAAAAGACCTAAACTCTAACTTGTCTACCTATTGTCTCTTGACATGAACCAGACAACCCCAAATTCTGAGATGACTCAGACTTGACTTCTTACCATGCCATATCTCATACGGTGTGGTAGGAACGATTTTAGAGAGAACTCTATTCAATACATATATTGCTATCATGAGATAATGTCCCCAAAAAAACTCAGGGAGGTCCGTGAAGCTCATCATGGAACGGATCATATCTAATAGGGTCCGGTTCCTCCATTCTGAAACCCCGCTGAGTTGTGGCATTCTAGGTGGAGTTCATTAAGAGACTATGCCATTGTCCTTAAGATAGTCTAGAAACTCCTGACTAAGGTATTCACCTCCTCGATCTGATCAAAGAACCTTAATGGACTTTCCTGTTTGTTTTTCTACCTCATGCCTAAATTCTTTGAACTTTTCAAAGACTTCAGACTTGTGTTTCATTAGAAACACATACCCGTATCTAGACACATCATCGGTAAAGATAATGAAGTAGTCATAGTTGCCTCTAGCGACACATCAAATGGGCCACACACATCCGTATGTGTTAGATGTGTGCCCTAGATGCCAGATCGGCTGACACATTCCTGTACAGATCTAAGGACAAATTTGTAATTTTGATCATAAATGAATAAAAGGGTTATTCTTCTATCACATTGTGTACATTGTGTCTGTGATACATCCTTTGAGTTAGTAGGAATGTAAATTCATTTTTTCAAGAGTTGAAAATTTAAGGCATGAATTTACATAACTAACTCATAAACAGCTCCTGACTATAGGATCATCATGAGGATGGTGATCGATCCGGAAGGTTGGTGTACGATCACTTTCTTAGGGTAGATGTATCTTGAGTCTATGGTGTGGAGACATCAAAGTGAGAGTACAGGTATTTGTTGAGAATGAGAGTACTGAGCGTGACCACTTCGAGCAGTCATAAAAAAAGTCTACCTTCTCGTCAATGACTAGCTCGATGCTGCAGTTGTGTGTCTAGTTCTTTGACCTGAGATGCATCGACAGTTCACCTTGAGTATGTTATAGTTTGACTACACTATAACTCAGTCTCCTAGCCATTCAAAACCCTAAGGTGTATGTTGGCTGTAGCATATTCATTGTAGGAACTAGGTCGCACCAAGATGAGATCTATCAACCTCGGTAGATGAGAGGAGTAGTCCTATGATAATTGAAAAATCGAGTCCTTAAGCCCATGCCCATGGCAGAGGGAAATAATGAAAAAGAGTTTTTCATTAAGGTTTCACATCGGACTCGGATCGATTGATTAACTCATATGACTGATGTTGGGTTTGATGAGTTCACCTTAATCCTAATTCAGTCGGAACTCATGATAGAGAAACTCAATCACAGAGATAGCTACATCGAGAGGTTTATTTTTAATTCTGATGGATTGCCACCATATACTGTTAGGTGTCACTGGTAGATTTTGAGAGCAATTAGAATGATATTGATGATCGATCATTCTAATTATCTGAATCAGAAGAGTTCTAGTCCATCGAAAGGAGTTTCGATGATGTCAATGATGAGATCATGACATGTCTCATTACCATACAGAATTAAACCTAACTGGGTCACACAAATAAGGGTTAGGATCTAGATGTCATCAATTGGGCTAACCCAATTGATTTGTATAAGATCCAATTAGGTTCAAGAAAAATGTGCTAGCACATGATTGTGCCTAACTTTTTCCTCATGTAATCTTTTCTGTCTCTACTGAGCCAAATATGATTTGACTCATCCAAAAAACCTTAGAAAGGTTTCTCTCAATCTAAATGAAGCTTGTCCAGCTCAGAAAAAGCTTATCTTAATTCATGAGATGAATTTAAGACAACACCTGCTAATATCTAGCACCTGCCAATTTTATTTTAGGACATCTGTCAAAAGTTGACATATGGGTTTTAAACTGAAGAGAGCTCATTGGAGGATTTTTATGGAGTGTCCACAAGCCAAGCCACATCAAATTGAGTGCCATAATTAGATTATTGTGTGAGCCCAATTGGATTAAAGTGGGCACCCCAAGTGGATAAGGATTGGAGAGTCTTGATCAATTTAAACTCTTGGGCGCCACCTCTATTTGTGCTTATCCAATGTTGGTGCCATCTTTTGAAGATAAGGTAGGGTTCTTATCTGATATGATCAGATGACATCACTCCACCAATCAAATTTTTTTCAAAATTTATTGGTATTTTTTGATTGGTTGAATGATGCGGCACTGCGCAGCATACAGGGTCTATATAAACCCTACTGTGCCTAGGGTTTCATGGAAGAAGTTATTTTATGCACAAAATCTAATAGCTACCACCTCCTCCCCTCTTTTCCATATCCTCCCTACTCTCCTTCCTCCCCTCTTCATGTCCAAAGAGTTGGACGTCCATCTGGCAAAGATCTAAGGCGTGATGACGCCTGGAACAGAAGGCTACAGGACTTCTTCGACAAGCTGCTGTTCCAACTTCAGGAAGACTTTTAAAGATCTTCCTAATCAGATTTAAATCTGATTTTTGGAGTATAGATTCATGAGGAGAATATGTTCTAGATTCTACTTGAGAGGATATCGGTAGAGGTCAGGCACTTGTGTGGCTACATCAGAACCTCGGGCTGTGTATAGATCATCTACAGGGTAATCAGATTACCCTTGAGGTATTACTTATTTCCTTATCCCTTTTAGATTTATTTTAGACTTAATATGAGATATGAAGATTAGATCTAGAGACTTAGATCTGAAATATATATAGGATAATTTTTTTTTAAATTATTCCACCCCAGATTTGATAAAATCTGGAAGATCCTACGAGGAAAAGTAGTTTTCCTCCTTCAGTATGTACTAGGGCAAGTAGGTCTGTGGCCCTTTCCCCATGTCCCACAAAAGGGAGCTTGGTCATTTTGTCTTGAAGGCATGATTCACAAACTAGATATGACTCAAAAGTCAACGGACTCAATAGCCCGAATTTCTCCAATTTGTTAACCCCATCTTTTGCTATATGACCTAGCCTTAGGTGCCACAGATACCTATCATTTAGACTATCTCTAGGCCTTTAAATTCCCATGGCATTCACATTTTGCTCGATATGAAATATAGATACATCAATATGTAGCTGATAGAGACCATTAATAAGAAAACTATTTACAACTTAATTATTTTCATAAAATATGTTACAATGGTTCTTATGAAAGCTAATCACATAGCCTTCTTGTGCTAAACATGAAACAGAAATCAAGTTCCTGCTTGCTGTAGGCACATAATAACAATCTCTAAGAATTAAATCTAATCCTAATAGTAATCACAGAGGGTAGGTTCCCACGACCATAACAGCAACTTTTGCTCCATTCCCAACATGTAGGATCATATCCCCATCCCTCAGCCTCTTGCTCTCCCCAAGATCCTGCATAGAAGTGCACAAATGAGCACTAGAACCATAGTCAAGTACCCAACTGGATGCAGAGGAAACCATAAGATTAGATTTTATAATGAGCATACCTTCAGAAGGACCATCCTTCTTGTTCTTCAGGCTGGCCAGGTACTGAGGACAGTTCCACTTCCAATGGCCATTTGAATTGCAGTGAAAATATTTTTTCTTTTCAGCAGCCTTCTTCTTTGGTTCTGTCTTCTTCTTCCCATCCATCTTCTGCTTCTTCGTAGACTTCTTCTTCTTTTCAAAAGATTTTTTCTTGAAAGAAGTCCACTCCACAGTAAGGACTGAGCCTTTTGAACCCTTTAAAGAAAGCTCAGCCGTAACCAATATGTTCATTAACTCAGTCAAGGTACACTACATCTTATGCATATGAAAGTTCATGATGAACTGACCATATACATCAGACAAGGATTGAAGGATCACATCAATCTGAAAATCTTTGTCTAAGATGATACCGAGCTTCTCAAGCTCCTCAAGGTCCTTGATCATTGACAAACAATGATCTTGGACTGACTGTCCATCATACATTTTAGCCTTAAAAAGCCTTTGGCAGACTTGATACTTGGCTGTGCGACTTTGTTCACCAAACAACTCTTGTAGGTGAGCCAACATTTGGCGGGTAGTCATAATGTTCTCATGCTGGTGCTGCAAGTCATCAGACATGTCACTCAACATGTAGTACCTGACTTTGTTATCGTCATCTATCTACTTTTCTAGAGACGCTCTCTGTTCAGCAGTCGGACATGCTGGCATGGCAGGTGGGTCCTGGTCCAAGACATGAGTCAGTTTTTTGAAATTCAAAATAATTTTATAGTTCCTCAACCAGTTCTTGAAATTAGATCCAGTCAATCTGTGGGTGTCTAGTATTTTGGTTAGGGGGTTGGACGCAGACATATTTTTTGTAGAGAGTCAAGAGTTTCTAGTTAGATTTTGTAATCAGACTTAACCAATTTGTTTAGGGGTTTCATTTTTAAACAAATTAGGCTCCTACTATTTTCTTAGATCCCTACACTCCCTAAGTAGAGATATGAAAATTTCCATGATTAGTGATTTCTAGTGGGTGATGCGGTCTCACCGACTAGCTCATCACCTCACCTAATAGTTATTGGTGATGGGTCAACCGATGAGTGGACAACTCTTATCTAATGATTCTCTAATCATGGTGCACCCTATTGGAGCATGATCTTGGCTCCTCCCACGGACCTTTGGTGCAGCAGAACTAGCAACGAATAGATCTGGAGACTTTTGGACACGATCCAAGGCCCTTGACGAAATCAGCCTGGTTGCTGTCTTCTTCGTCAGCCTTTCGTTCCAGATGAAGAACGCCTTTGAAATCACCTCTAAAAAATCCAAGATCTAGTACCCAACCAGATCAGATCTGGACCAAGGTCCTCCAATTTGTAGATCTCAAATTGGGGTATTTTAGATGGTAAAGAATATAGATGGAGACAGACCTCGCAGATCTATCCTGCTGCAGTCTTTTTGTAGATCTGTTGATGGAGATCTCACCCGCACCTCAAACGACCTCAGATCAACTACAGATCTGAGAGGGACTTATACCAACCTCTTCTTAAGAGATTTCATATCCTGGACATGATGTTTGGGTATCTGCAAGAGAGGAGAGAGAAGAAATGGCTGGCGGCTGCAAAGGGGGGAAGGGGCTAGCACCTCCCTTCCTTTCTTTCCTTTTATGGACTAGCGGCAAGAAACACTAGGATTTCTTGCTCCTGGTGCATGAAAGATTGCTGGAGAGAGAGGAAGAAGAGAGAGAGAGACTTGGGAGAAAGAGTTGTCTATTTTCTTGGCTTAATCAAACCTATACAAGTACATGTATATATAAACATCGGGTCAAGTGACCCAAACCCAAAACTCCCTTGACCAACTCTATGAGAGATTAGGTTAACCCAAGCCCATGTACACCCATGACTCAACCTAATCTCACCTATCCTGGGCCCAGACCTGGCCTATAAAGAGTTGGTCCCTTGAGACCCACATAACCTAGACCTCAAGTACCCGAAAGGCCCACAGCCTTTCAACCTAGGGCCCAACTAGCCCTAGAGCCTCTATGAAGCCCTCATGAATGATGGACCTTGGCCTTAGCCTTGGTCCCCTGGGCCTTGGGCACACCACCTGAATCATAACAATCTCCATCTTGGTGTCCCAAGGCCTCAACCAGCTCCACTCTGTCCTTGCGACTTTAGACCCATTTGCAGCCAATGGGCCTCTTCCCATGTGGCAACTGCACCAATCACCACGTCTGGTTCTTATGGAGAGACTGCATCTCCTCAAACATCGTCTGGACCCACCGCTCTCTATCCTGGCTCTCAATAGCCTCCTGATATGTATATGGGTCTCCATTCGCTGTCACCAGGGCATATGACAGCATCTCCTCGAAGCCATATCGATCCGGTTGCCTGATGGTTCTCTTGGGCTTGTGTAGGGCAACACCGATATCAGTCCTCGGTCCAGCTCGCTCCTGCTGGACCTCTCCACCTCGATCATCCATCTGAGTCCTCTCCACCTATGGAGACAACTTAGGTAGGTTCTCCACCTGAATGTCATGTCCTCCAGTAGTACCTGCAAGAGGCAAAATCAAAGAGGTTAGCTGTTCAGTAGCGCCCTGCTGGACCTCTCCTGCTCCTGCTGCTCCTCCATGCCTGCTCGCCTCCGTAGGACTGACTCCTCATCAAAAGTCACATCCCGACTAATGATGACCTTCTTTTCCAAGGGATCCCACAGCCTGTATCTCTTGACTGTTAGGATTTGATGCCTCGAGATTCAGCCAACATTGAGCCCACAGCGAGGTTTGCGGTAAAAAATGGAGTCCAACGAGACCAAGATCACCTGAAACGGAGCTCGGATGGAGGAGATACGAGCTTATGAAGTCGGCACAAGAATCAAGGCGGTGGAGGACCACCGGCGACCGGCGGCGGGCGGCAGCGGCGCGGCCGCAGGCGGTGGCGCGCGGGATGCGCGACCCAGGCTGGTGCGGGATGCGCGACCCAGGCCCGCGCGGTGGGGGCCCGGGGCCCAGGCGGGCGCGCGGCCCAGCGGGGCGCGCGGCCCAGGCGTGCGCAGGCGCGGCCCAGGCCCGCGCGCGCGGGCCGGCCCAGGCCAGCGGGCTGCTGTCCCCCTAGCCCCGGTCCATCATGGACCGGGTGGTCCATGGCGCGGTCTGTGGACTGCGTGGGCATTTTCCACGCGTTTCTCGCGGTCCATGGCACTATTCCGTGGATCGGAGCACGATCGGAGGGCCCAGGTGATTTTCGGTCTTGATCCGACGGTCCAGGGAGTTTTTTGGCTTTGTTTAGGACTCCTAATCCCTCTCTAATCAAGGTTTAAACGTGGTTTAACTCTATAAAAGGCCTGTGACGAACAGGAGGTTGTGTGGATTCGGGTTTCTCGCTGCCGTATGAACCGAGAAGAGAGAGAGAGGGGCGAGAGCACTGTGAGAGAGGAGCAGAAGGCTCCTGGACAACGGTCGCCAGGCTCTTCAGGGGTTCAGGGGGGTCTCCAAGAGAGAGAGAGCTTTTGTGAGAGAAACTTCATGTGAGAGAGAATTGGGTGTACAAGGGTTGAGGGTGAGGTCTCCTCTTGTAAATTTTTTTTTTCATAGTGAAGTTTGCATGCCCCGTGGAGGCGAGCCCTTTTGTGGCTGATCCACGTATTTTGATTGTTTTTTCTTTTGTTTTGTTTCTTCTTTCTTCTTGCTGCATCGCGTGGTACTGAAAGGATCTTGGGAGGTGGTGTCCTGGCCAGACATCCACCCAACAAGTGGTATCAGAGCAAGGTAGTACAAGGACACAGATTGCAGTGGTGGTGAGCAAGACTGAAGATGGAGAAAACAGAAACAATCAAGATGGAGATCAACAAGTTCGATGGTAAGAGCAATTTCTCCTTGTGGCAGGCAAGGGTGAAGGACGTGCTCATCCAACAGGGGTTGATTGATGCTCTCTTGTGCGATGAGAAGCCGACCACCATGGAGGTGCGGGATTGAAAATGGCTACGATGCAGGCGGTGAGTACCATCCGCATGTACCTGGCGGATGAGGTGGTGATCTATGTGCTGAGCGAGACTTCTCCGACGGTGCTGTGGTCGAAGCTCGAAGAGTTGTACATGGTGAAGTCTCTCACCAACACTCTTTTTCTCTGGAGGTAGTTTTACCAACTGTGGATGACTGAGGGACAGAGCGTGCAGGAGCATCTGAGCCACTTTCAGAAGATCCTCACCGACCTTCTCAGCATTGGCGAGAACGTTGAGGAGAAGACCAGGGTGCTGGTTTTGCTGGCGTCGCTTCCTTCTTCGTACGAGTCCTTGGTGACTGCTCTTCTAATGGGGAAGAGCACTATCAAGATGGATGAGGTCACCGTGGCGATACTCTAGAATGAGGATCTCAGGAGGGAGAACCCAGCTTCGAGCTCAGGTGGCGATAGCTCAACTTTGGTGGCTTCTGGAGGTGCAGGAGGCGGTAGACGGAGCGACAGGAGATCGCAACGAGGGTGGTCTAAGTCCAGGAGGGACTTGAGCAAAACCAGGTGTTACCGGTGTGAGGAGTTGGGGCATCTAGCCAGAGATTGCCCTCAACTGAAAAATCGGACGGTGGCTGCTGTAGCGACGGCCGGCAGTGATTTAGATGGAGATGTCTTCGAGATATCTGACGAGGTATCTACTTCTTCCCAGCAGTGGATATTAGATTCTGTATGCCCCTATCATGTGTGTTGCAGAGAGGAGCAGTTTGACTCCTTGGAGAACAGTGAGGGCACTGTATATCTGTCGGATGGATCGAGCTGTGCGATCAGAGGCATTGGGACGGTCAGCTGGAGGACACATGACGGTGCAGTGAGGAGATTGGGGGAGGTCCGATACATACCCAATTTCAGGCAGAATTTTATCTCACTTAGTAGACTGGATTCGAGAGGCTACAGGATGGTAGCTGGTGGAGGAATCCTGAGGGTGTTACACGACGATAGGATTGTGCTGGAGGGGAAGAAGGGGAGCAGAGGATATTATTACCTGGCAGGGAGCCCAGTGCGAGGTGGAGCATCGGGAGCCAGGTGGAGCCCAGAGCGAGGTGGAGCTCCAGGAGGTGGATCGGGCACGAGACAGGAGACTCGGGAGGATGAGAGGCGACGTCGCAAGGTAAGATTCCTATTGCCGCAGGATGATGCCCCGAGCAGGTCTCAGGTTAGGAGGAGCACAGCATACGATGGAGATGGGATCGAGCAGCATGGCTCGACTCCCATGTTTGCCCATCCATGATCAGCAGGCGATTACCCCAGGGCATGGGGGTGAGGAGATTCAGAAGCTCTCGGAGTTTGGAGGAGACTGAATATCGAGTCGAGGTGGAGATTGTTAGGATTTGATGCCTCGAGATTCAGCCCACATTGAGCCCACAGCGAGGTTCGCGGCGAAAAATGGAGTCCAACGAGACCAAGATCACCTGAAATGGAGCTCGGATGGAGGAGATACGAGCTTATGAAGTCGGCACGAGAATTGAGGCAACGGAGGACCGCCGGCGACCGGCGGCGGGCGGCAGCGGTGCGGCCGCAGGCGGTGGCGCGCGGGACGCGCGACCCAGGCTGGCACGGGATGCGCGACCCAGGCCCGCACGGTGGGGGCCCGGGGCCCAGGCGGGCGCGCGGCCCAGGCGGGCGCGTGGCCCAAGTGGGCGTGCGGCCCAGGCCGAGTGCGCGGCCCAGGCGTGCACAGGCCCGCACACAGGCGCAGCCCAGGCCCGCGCACGCGGGCCGGCCCAGGCCAGTGGGCTGCTGTCCCCCTTGCCCCGGTCCACCATGGACCGGGTGGTCCACGGCGCGGTCTGTGGACCGCATGGGCGTTTCCCACGTATTTCTCACGGTCCACGGTACTATTCCATGGACCGGAGCGCGATCGGAGGGCCCAGGTGATTTTCGGTCTTGATCCGACGGTCCAGGGGGTTTTTTGGCTTTGTTTAGGACTCCTAATCCCTCTCTAATCAAGGTTTAAACGTGGTTTAACTCTATAAAAGGCCTGTGACGAACAGGAGGTTGTGTGGATTCGGGTTTCTCGCTGTCGTACGAACCGAGAAGAGAGAGAGAGGGGTGAGAGCGCTGTGAGAGAAGAGCAGGAGGCTCCTGGACAGCGGTCACCATGCTCTTCAGGGGTTCAGGGGGGTCTCCAAGAGAAAGAGAGCTTTTGTGAGGGAAACTTCATGTGAGAGAGAATTGGGTGTACAAGGGTTGAGGGTGAGGTCTCCTCTTGTAAAATTTTCTTTTCATAGTGAAGTTTGCATGCCCCGTGGAGGCGATCCCTTTTGTGGCTGATCCACGTATTTTGATTGTTTTTTCTTTTATTTTGTTTCTTCTTTCTTCCTGCTGCATCGCGTGGTACTGAAAGGATCTTGGGAGGTGGTATCCTGGCCAGACATCCACCCAACATTGACTCCTCACGGATAGCCTAGAAACACCATCTTGCATGATCTGACATCTAGCATGCTCCGCTCACCAGCTCCAATGTGCACATAGGCCGTGCACCCAAATACCCGTAGATGGCCTAGCCCAACTGTCCTCCCAGACCACACCTCCTCTAGAAGCCTGCCATCCAACCTGGTGTGAGGTAACTGATTGATCAAGTAACCCACTGGGTCAACTATATCAACCCAGAACTCCTTTGGAAGCCCTGCCTGCAGCCTCATGCATCGTGTCTTTTCCAAAAGTGTTCTGTTCATCCTCTCGGCCACCCCATTCTGCTGTGGAGTCCCCCTAACTAAGAAGTGTCTCCTGATCCCACACTCTTCATAGTAGTCCTGGAACTCTCTGCTGGTGTACTCTCCGCCATTGTCTGACCTCAGACACTTCACACTCCTCCCCTGCTCCTTCTCCACCTCAGCTCTCCAGATCTTGAACTTGGTGAAGACCTCTGACTTCTCTCTCATGAAGTAAATCCAGAGCTTCCTTGAGAAATCATCAATCAGGGTCATGAAGTATCTGGCCCCATTCCTAGCTAAAACTGGGGCTGGTCCCCACACATCCATGTGTACTAACTCCAGAGGGGCTGCACTCCAGACTGTACTGATGGTGAACTGAACTCTTCTCTGCTTTTCCATCTGACAAGGCTCACAGATCTCCCCTGTAGCACCATCCTCCAAATCAGAGATGAGTCCTCTCCTGCTCAACTCCCTTAGCCCCCTGTCACCCATGTGGCCTAGGCGGTAGTGCCACATCCTGTAAGCCCCCTGCTGGTCCTGTGCTGTAGCTGCTGCATTAGACTCTCCGGTCACCACAGATCCCTCCATGCGATAGAGGTTATTGTCCAACCTCCTGCCTCTCATCACCACCATAGCTCCATTGGAGATATTCAGTACTCCGCTTCTAGCCCTACTACTGAAGCTGTATCCACTGCGCTCCAAGTAGCCTAGTGACACCAGATTCTTTTCCAGCTCTGGGACATGCTTTATATTTGTCAATATCCTCACAATCCCATCAAACATCCTCACCCTGACTGTCCCTATCCCAGCCATCTCGCAAGGATGATTGTCGCCTAGAGTCACTGATTCCTCATCTGTCTTGGTGTATGTCGCAAACCAAGACCTGTGTGGTGTGTAGTGATGTGAGCACGCAGAGTCTAGTGTCCACTCCTCTGTGTAATGCCTGTGACCATCTGATACCACAAGTAGATCATCCTCCACCTGCTGCCCAGCAACTGCACTCCCTGATTCTGAGCCACTTCTTTCTCCCTTCTTGCTCTTCCATAGTGGACATTCTCACTTGAAGTGCCCGAACTCGTTGCACTTGAAGCATTTCACCTCTTTCTTTTCCTTCCTGGACTTGGACTGCCCCCTGGACTTGCTTCTACCTCTGCCTCTACCTGTCCTCTCCCCTACTGCCAAACCCTCCTGGGGAGCCCGATATCTGGTCAACTTTTCTCTCTGCTCATTCGACCTCAGCACCGAGACCATGTCCTCATACTCCAGAATCTCCTTGCCGTAGAGCAGTGTAGTCACCAAAGAATCATATGATCCAGGCAGCGAACATAGAAGCAATAGAGACTTGTCCTCCTCATCCAGCTTCATCCCGACATTCACCAACTCCGTGCATAACTGGTCGAACCTCTGAATGTGGCCAATCACATCAGATCCCTCCTGCATCCGAAGATTGTACAACCTCTTCTTCAGCATCAGCTTGTTGCACATATTCTTCCCCATGTACATGGTGTGCAACTTCGACCAAAGGCCCTTTGGGGTCTTTTCTTCCAGCACCGAATACAACGCCGCATCTGCCAAACATCCTCTGATCACCTAGCATGCTTTCTTCTCCAATGATGCCCACTGTCTATCTGTCATTCCCTCAGGCTTCTCATCCAAAGCCTGATCCAGATCTGCTTGCACCAGAAGATCCTCCACCTAGATTTTTCACATGAAAAATTTTTTTTTGCCATCAAACTTCTCGAACTCTACCTTCATATTATGGCCCATGACTGGATCCTAGCCAAACAAGCAATATAAAATCAAGAAGTGTAGAATATACCTTGACGGTACCTTACTGAAAATTTTTAGCACTTGGGATCTTCAACTTCTCGCACTTGGAACCGCTTCCTCACCATCGTAGCTCTGATACCAACTATTGGAGCCCAATCCTGGCTCCTCCCATGGACCTTTGGTGCAGCAGAACCAGCAACAAATAGATCTGGAGACTTCTGGACACGATCCAAGGCCCTGGACGAAATCAGCCTGGTTGCTGTCTTCTTCGTCAGCCTTTCGTTCCAGATGAAGAACACCTTTGAAACCACCTCTAAAAAACTCAAGATCTGGTACCCAACTAGATCAGACCTGGACTGAGGTCTTCCAATTTGTAGATCTAAAATTGAGATATTCTAGATGGGGAAGAAGATAGATGGAGACAGACCTCATAGATCTATCCTGCTGCAGCCTTTTTGTAGATCTATTGATGGAGATCTCACCCGTGCCTCAAACGACCTCAGATCAACTTCAGATCTGAGAGGAACTTGTACCAACCTCTTCTCAAGAGATTTCATGTCCTAGACCTAGTGTTTGGGCACCTACAAGAGAGAGGAGAGAAGAAATGGCTGGCGGCTGCAAAGGAGGGAAGGGGCTAGTGCCTCCCTTCCTTTCTTTCCTTTTATGGACTGGCGGCAAGAAACCCTAGGGTTTCTTTCTCCTGATGCATGGAAGATTGCTGGAGAGAGAGGGAGAAGAGAGAGAAAGACTTGGGAGAAAAAGTTGTCTATTTTCTTGGCTTAATCAAACCTATACAAGTACATGTATATATAAACATCGGGTCAAGTGACCCAAACCCAAAACTCCCTTGACCAACTCTATGGGAGATTAGATTAACCCAAGCCCATGTACACCCATGACTCAACCTAATCTCACCTATCCTGGGCCCAGACTTGGCCCATAAAGAGTTGGTCCCTTGAGGCCCACATAACCTAGACCTCAAGTACTCGAAAGGCCCACAGCCTTTCAACCTAGGGCCCAACTAGCCCTAGAGCCTCCATGAAGCCCTCATGAATGATGGACTTTGGCCTTAGCCTTGGTCCCCTGGGCCTTGGGCACACCACCTGGATCATAACACACCCAAAACTTGGTCTCTAATTCATGAAGCTCACCATATCCGGAATATTGCTCTAATCCTTAATTAAGTCAGACCCATCATTTGCACGAACTAGATTCCTGATTGAGTCCCTCACCATATCCAAAATATTGAGTAAAATCCATCTTCTAATCTGTAGCATCCAATGCCTAATGGATATGGTTGCATCTTTCTGGTGCAACTGAACCACTGTAACCAACCGAAAACAATCAACCCCGGGAAGGGCCCACACATCCACAATGGTGGAAGATCTTAGACTTAATATTTTCTTAGAAAAAATTAATTTAGGTCTCATTAAACTTGACTTGACATAGTCATAACAATTATGACTAACCTAGTGGCATAGATTAGCTCGAATTGTTAGTCACCTCAAATATGAACTGGATCAACACATATGGCCAGGTAAGTGAGATTGGTGGAAGGGATATGCCATTAACTCGACAAAAATGTATTTGAGTCGAGTAGCTCTCAATTAAAAATCAGTCGATCGCATCTACCCAACTTATTTTAGACACCAAATTATCGAACCAGAACTAATTGGGTTAGTCTACAATCCAGACTCTAACCATTGAGCCAAATTAGGTCTTAACTTGATTGAGTCACATCTAAATGTGATTCGATCTTAACCTAGATTTAATCCTATTAAGCTGGTCAATTATTAGCTTTCATGATCTCACCTAACCAATTTTTGATTCAGTTTGATCAACCGCTAGACCTAATTGAGCTACCCAAGCTCGAACCTAATTTTATAAAAATAATTTAGATCTAGAATTTTTAATTTTAGATGTAATTTAATTTCGTAAGCTTAATTCATTAATTAAGTGTTGGGTTCATAAGCAAAACATGTAAAATAAATCCTAGGATTTCAGGATCTAAAGTTTTACAGAAAAGAAAGTTTGATTTCTGATTAAGGATGAACACGCAGCATCCCTACACTCCATAAGAACACCCCATTGAATGGGAGGAGAGGATCTTAAACCCTACTTTGTTCTTATGATCAGACGGCCATGAGGAACATCTTAATCAGAAATATTGATTTAACTACAAAATTAGTTAGATCTAAGTTACATATCACATATATAATTTTAGATCTAACTTATACATGCTGTTGGTGCAAAAATCTGCTTGCGCTGGAGAAGCTGGAGTCGGGGAAGCCGCGGTCGCCGCCGGGACCTGCAAGGGAAGTCTAAACCGAAGGTGGGGTTGCTCCGGCAAGACCCTCCGACGCTCAAGTCAGTTCTCTGCCTCAACAAGAATGGAGTGCTCGAACGAAGAATTTAGCAGAGTTTTGAGATAAGAAATGAGCTTAGAGAATAACGTATCTGGGTCCCCCTTTTATAGGCGGAGGAGGCAACGGATTGATGGCAACGTTTGTAACCATCTGGTAGTGGGCCGCCCATGGTCAGGGAAATTGATTGCGAAGGATAGTGGAGTAGACACGTGGCTATTGTTACGGCCTGCCACGTAGAGCCAGTTGCAGGTAGTGGAGCGGCGTCCGTTGCCGCTAGCTGTCAGGGAATAGTGGAGTCGTGCAGCACCTGCCGCAGGGAGTGGAGCAGAATCGTGGCCGTTGACACAGCCTGTCAGAGAGTAATGGGTCCGCCGCAGGGGGTGATGGAGCTGCGCAGAATCCACTACAGGAAGTGGAACAGGATCATGGTTGTTATTGTGACCTGCCAGGGGACGCGGACCTGTTAATTGAAGCTTGGCAGCAGTCGGAGTCCGGCCTCTGTAGAGGTCCGGGAGGGGTCCTCCTGTCGGTTGGGGTCGTGGGTGGAGCCCGACTTCCGTGGGAGTCCGGGCGAAACCCTCTCGGAGCTGAAGCTGCGGGCGGAGTCCGACTCCCGTAGGAGTCCTCTGCAATCAAAGTTAAAGGTGAAGTCCGACTCCCGTAGGAGTCCGGACGGAGCTTACCAGCAATTGATACCGAGGCGGAGCCCGGCTCCCGTAGGAGTCCGGGCGGAGCCGTTCTGTAGCTGATGTCGGAGGCGGAGCCCGGCTCCCGTAGGAGTCCGGGCGGAGCTGTTCTGTAGCTGATTCCGCTGAGGGTTCCGGCTGTGGGTATTTTTTACCCAACACCAGTCCCCCTACTTCCGAGTTTGAATTTCAAACGAAGGAAGTACAGAGAGAGATGGGTACAGTCGGAACCGTCTCTTCGAATCCTGCGCACTGCCGTCTCCAGATATTTTGGCATTTAATGTGTGTACGTCAGAGCCCGCTTTTCGGTGAAGGTGACCTGAAGAGTCTTTTCGGAACCCCCATCGAAACGCGATCCCCAAGCGCCGTGCCACGAGAATTTGCGAACGATCAACCCTCGATAGCGATGAAGGGGATAAGCGCGACACGTGGCACGCACCAGTTGGTTCAGGAAGACTCACCGCCATAACTGCGCTAGGATCCATCGGCTATTTAAACCCCCTAGTCCTTCCATGGCTTCATCCTGGCACCCTTCTTTCGCCTGAGAGCCTTGCTTCCCTCGCACCAGTCCTTGCCTTCTTCAGCCCCCCAATCCTTCTCTGAGGGTTTCTACACCATGTCCTCTACCCCGGAGGTTGTTCTTGAGGGGATTTTTAGGGCTTGGAGGAAGGTGAGGAGGAGAACGACGGCCGGTGAGAATCTCCGTCGTTTTAAAGGGGGCTCAGGGAAGAATTCCTTCAATAACAGGGGTTTAGTAACGGGGGCTGTCGGTGAAGTTATTCTGCCCATGAATTTTGGAGTAGCAAGGCGGGGTGATACCGGTCAAGAGGGCAGAGCTGCCGTCATAAGCCATGATGGGATCCTTGACGCCGTCGGGGCCGAGGGACCGGAGGCGGTCGGCGTCGATGGTGGGGCAGTGGAACTTGTTGCGGGGACGGTGGAAGTAGCGCATGCCGACCTTGCCGGAGCATTTTGGGTGGCGGCTGTCGTGGGGCATTCGAAGATGAGGCACATCTCTGGCGTCGCTACCGCTTCCAAGGTGACTCTGATTCTTCTTGAAACAGGTCTTCGCTACTGCTGCCGTTGCCCTTACCACCTCCGGAGATCTATCCCGCCCTTTTTCCGCTAGGGTTGGGACTTCGAAGATAGAATGAGGCGAGATGGGGCGAGAGCTGTTACATGCACTGGAGAACGCGATCGAGAAGGACAGAGACGGGAAGAGGAGCTCGCAGCTCGGAGCGGCCTCCGGTGCACCCTTCCCGAACCGTGTTTGCGAGGCTTGCGATGACGTGTATCTTCTTCTTCTTTTTTTTTTCCTGACCCACCGGGTCCTGTAACGTATACTCTTGTTAAATGAAAAAGAGATTTTGTTACCTCGTCTGCATCTCGCATTAAATAGTTGTCTGTCGAACTTCTTCATTTTCCTTTCCTTCTCTTTGTCTGCATCACGTCGTCCCAAGGTCGTCGACGACCTCTTTTGTTCATGTGGGGTTGTCATTTGCCGAGCTACTTTTCGGTTCTTACGCCGTTCGAAGATACCCGATTGTCATTCTGTCGACGGTTGCACGTTCGCTTGGGGCCCTTCGGGCCCGAAGTCCCTCCTAGGGCTTGAATTTGGGGGTTCGAGCTTCCGTTGCCTTCGGGCACTGTTTGCTTTCCTTTTTTGCTTGGGTTTTTTCTCTGCTGAAGTCGGAGCTAAGTTCGGCTCCCTTGGGAGTCCGAACGGAGAAGCCCTCCTGAAGTTGGAGTAGCCTGGCTCTCGTAGGGGTCAGGGCGAAGTCTTCCTGCAATCAAAGTCGTAGGCAAAGTTCGGATCCCGTAGGGGTCTGGACAAGGCCTATCGGCAGTTGCTGTTGTCAGCGGAGCCCGACTCCCGTAGGAGTCCGGGCGGGGTTGTCCTGTGGCTGATGTCGGTGATGGAACCCGACTCCCGTAGGAGTCCAGGTGAAGCCTTCCTTGGTGTCAGAACCCGACTCCCGTAGGAGTCTGGATGAAACCTTCTTTGGCATCGTGGATGGAACCCGACTCCCGTAGGAGTCTGGGTGAAGCCTTCCTTGGCGTCGGAACCCGGCTCCCGTAGGAGTCCGGACCTTTCATTTTGCTCGAGCCGGTGTGAGGTTTTCCTCTCGTTATCAGCCTAGCTTGTGGGGGCGCGTTAGGGCGCTGTAAGGCCTCTCCCCCATCCGGACTAAAAGAACCGGGCCTTCGACTTTGCTCGTGTCAGGGCGAGGTTCTCCTCCTGTTCCTGACATGGCTGTGGGGGCACATTAGGGCATTGTAAAGCCTCTCCCCCCATCCGGTCTAAAGGAACCGGGCCTTTGACTTTGCTCAAGTTAGGGCGAGGTTCTCCTCCTGTCCCTAACAGGGCTGTGGGGGCACATATAGGTGTTGTAAGGCCTCTCCCCCCATCCGGTCTAAAAGAACCGAGCCTTCGACTTTGCTCAAGTTAGGGCGAGGTTCTCCTCCTGTCCCTAACAGGACTGTGGGGGCACATATGGGCGTTGTAATGCCTCTCCCCCCATCCGGTCTAAAAGAACCGGGCCTTCGACTTTGCTCAAGTTAGGGCGAGGTTCTCCTCCTGTCCCTAACAGGGCTGTGGGGGCACATATGGGCGTTGTAAGGCCTCTCCTCCTATCCGGTCTAAAAGAACCGGACCTTCGACTTTGCTCAAGTTAGGGCGAGGTTCTCCTCCTGTCCCTAACAGGGCTGTGGGGGCACATATGGGCATTGTAAGGCCTCTCCCCCCATTCGGTCTAAAAGAACCGGGCCTTCGACTTTGCTCAAGTTAGGGCGAGGTTCTCCTCCTATCCCTAACAGGGCTGTGGGGGCACATATGGGCGTTGTAAGGCCTCTCCCCTCATCCGGTCTAAAAGAATCGGGCCTTCGACTTTATGAGATTGCCCTTTTATTTTTGACACAGTTTGCTTGAATCGTCTAAAGACGCATGGGTATGCGATTTTTGACTAAAACGAAGTTACTGGTAGTACATCCGTAAGTTTTCTGAGCTCCACGGTCGTGGGAGGTCGGCTCCTCCGAGCTCCTTGAGATAATAAGTTCCGGGCCGAACTACTTCCTTGACCTCATAAGGTCCCTCCCAGTTTGGGGCGAGCTTTCCCCGATCCTGAGGTTGTGAGATAGCAGCTCGTCGAAGCACCAGATCTCTTGCTTTAAAGGCTTTGCTCTTGACCCAGGCGTTGTAATATCGGGCAACTTTCTGTCTGTAGGCTGCCATTCGAACCTGAGCAATCTCCCGCCTTTCTTCCAGCAGGTCGAGGTTGGTTCTGAGACTTTGCGCATTTTGGGGTTCATCAAATGTCACGACTCATGCCGACGGGAGTTTAAGCTCGATCGGGATGACGGCCTCCGTACCGAAGGCTAAAGCAAAGGGAGTCTCCCCCGTAGGTAGCCTCTGGGTGGTTCGATACGCCCATAGCACATGATAAAGCTCGTCCGCCCAAGTTCCTTTTGCTTTTTCCAGCCTTGTCTTAATTTCCTGCAACAGGGTTCTGTTAGTTACCTCAGCTTCGCCGTTCGCCTGAGGGTGGGCTACTGATGTGAAGTTGTGGGAGATGTTTAGATCTTCACAGAATTCGACGAATCGTGCTCCCGCGAATTGCCATCCGTTATCAGTGATTAGGGTTCTAGGCAAACCGAACCTGCACACGATTGACTTCCAAACGAAATCTTGTACTTTTGCTTCTGTGATTTTTGCTAGTGGTTCGGCCTCGACCCATTTGGTAAAGTAGTCGATCGCTACAAGGAGGAACTTTCTTTGCCCAGACGCCATGGGAAAGGGGCCAAGAATATCCATCCCCCATTGTGCAAAAGGCCATGGGGCACTCAAAGGTGTGAGCTCGGTAGCGGGTTGTCTCTGGACGTTGGCGTATCTCTGGCATCGATCACACTTTTTGACATATTCAATCGAATCACGATGCATTGTTGGCCAGTAATACCCTTGGCGGAGTAGCTTGTGGGATAAAGATCTGGCACCCAAATGGTTCCCGCAAGCCCCCTCGTGTACTTCCCATAAAGCGTAGTCAGCTTCTGAGGGCCGGAGACACCTTAAGAGGGGCAAGGAGTATGATCTTTTGTATAATTTGCCCTCATAAAGGATGTACCGGGAGGCTTGATTTCGGAGTTTTCGGGCCTCTTTCGCGTCTTGGGGGAGAATTCCATCCCTAAGATAGGTTATCAGTGGGTCGACCCAGCTGGGCTCGTGGTCGATCTCCATTACGGGCCGCGGTTCTTCCGTACTCGGATGTTTCAGAACTTCAAAGAGGATGCCTTTGGGCAATTCGGCCGGAGCCGATGTCGCCAGTTTGGAGAGAAGATCGGCTCTGGTATTCTCCGACCTTGGAATCTGCCTGATGTCGAAACTGCTAAAGGTAGAGGTGAACTCCTTCACTTTCTCAAGATATTTGACCATACTGTCCTCCCGTGCTTCATAGCTCCCGCTGACTTGTCCCACCACAAGTTGGGAGTCGCTATGCACCCGGAGTTGACCTATTCCAAGCTCTTTGGCGACCCTTAATCCTGCAATCAGAGCTTCATATTCCGCTCCATTGTTTGTTGCGGAGAACTCGAAACGCAGAGCGTACTCCGCGATGACTCCCTCCAGGCTGACTAAGATCAGGCCTGCACCCGTGCCTACCATGTTGGAAGATCCGTCCACATAGAGGGTCCAAAAGCAATCGGAGGGACTGGCTTCTTCGTTGGGGGAGTTCGGTTGAGTCTTCAGGTCGTCAACTTTGCTTTGCTCAGGTTCGGCCTCCTCGGGGATGGTGCACTCTACTATGAAATCTGCCAATATTTGGGCCTTTATTACTGGTCTAGGTTTGTAGTTGATGTCGAATTCTGTGAGCTCGATTGCCCATTTTGCCATTCTTCCAGAGGTATCAGCTCGATGCAAAACCGCCTTGATCGGTGAATAGCGTCACCGTGTGCCCTTGAAAGTAAGGTCGGAGTCTCCGAGCTACAATCAACAAGGCGTAGGTCAGTTTTTCTAATTTAGTATACCTGGTCTCGGCGTCCCTCAGCGCACGGCTAATGTAGTAGACCGACCGCTGGACTTTCATTTCTTCTTTGACAAGGACAGCTGCGAGAGCTGTGGGAGAGACTGCCAGGTACAAAAATAGTTCCTCCCCAGGTTTGGGCTTCGCCAGCAGTGGGGGTGAGCTAAGGTAGACTTTTAATTCTTCGAATGCTTGTTGGCATTCAGAGGACCAACAGAAGTTCTTCGGCTGCTTGAGGGTTTGAAAGAAGGGCAAACATCGTTCGGCCGACCTCACGACAAAGCGATTAAGAGCCGTAATCCTCCCCATGAGGCACTGAACCTCCTTGATCGACCTTGGGGCGGTCATCTCTTGGATGGTCCAAATTTTCTCTGGATTGGCCTCAATCCCGCGCCCTGATACCATGAAGCCCAGGAACTTTCCTGAGGTTACCCCAAAAGCACATTTGGTCGGGTTAAGCTTCATTTTATACTTTCGAAGAGCGCCAAAGGTTTCCTCGAGGTCGGCGACATGATTTCTGGAAGACCTGCTTTTTACAAGCATATCGTCCACGTAAACCTCCATATTTCGGCCGATCTGCTCTTTGAAGATTTTGTTCACCAGTCGTTGATAGGTGGCGCCCGCATTCTTGAGGCTGAACGACATGACCCTATAGCAGTAAAGGCCGCGATTAGTGATGAAAGCTATCTTTTCTTCATCTTCCGATGCCATTCTAATCTGGTTATAGCCAGAGAACGCGTCCATAAAAGTTAGGAGCTCATGGCCTGAGGTAGCGTCCACCAGTTGGTCGATTCTGGGAAGGGGGTAGCTGTCCTTTGGACAAGCCTTATTCAGCTTTTTGAAGTCGATACACATCCTCCACTTGCCGTTTGCTTTCTTGACCAAAACAACATTGGAGATCCACTCAGGATAATTGACTTCCTTAATAAATCCGGCCTTGAGAAGCTTATCTACTTCCTCGGCTATCGCCTTCTGCCTTTCTGGGGCATGACTCCGGATTTTTTCTTTTGTAGGCCGATGTTTAGGGTCGACCGCCAGATGATGTTCCATGACTTCTGTGTCGATCTCCGGCATATCCGTCGGGACCCATGCAAAAACGTCCGCATTCCTTCGGAGGAAATCTACGAGATGCGTCCGCACCTCCTCCCCCAGGTTGGAGCCAATTAACACCACATGCTCTGTGTTCCCATCATTCAAAGGGATTGGTATTAGGTCTTCGATAGGACCGCCCCTCTCTTCAGTGAGGTCATCGCGAGCATCCAATCCATCGATCGGACAGAGGTCCGCTTGATCGCTCCTTTGCAAGGCGATGTTGTAGCAACGTCTGGCCAGGGCTTGGTCTCCCCGGACTTCTCCGATCCCCTGGTTGGTGGGGAACTTCAATTTCAAATGATAGGTTGAAACAACAGCTCTGAGGGCATTGAGGCCGGGTCGGCCAAGGATTGCATTGTAGGCAGATGACGCCTTTACCATCAGGAAATTCACCAAAGCTCTGGACTGCTTTGGATACTGGCCCGCGGTCACAGTCAGAGCTATCATTCCCTCCGTTGGAACGGCATCACCGGTGAACCCTATCAAGGGGGAGCAAATCGATCTCAGATGACCGCTAAGAGTGGCCATTCTTGAAAAGGCATTGTAGAACAGGATGTCGGCCGAACTTCCATTGTCGACGAGAATGCGACGGACGTCGTAATTTTCTATGTTCAAGGAAACTACGACCGCGTCGTTATGAGGGAATTGGACTCCCTGGGTGTCCACTTCAGTGAAGGTTATGGGTTCTTCAACTTTTTGTCGCTTGGGGGATGCAGCTGGTGCACTGATTGCCTCCCGCCGGGATTCCCCCGAGATGATGTTGTTGCTCCTAGATTAATTTTGATGATTACAAAGCAGATTGAAAGGATACAAATAATTTTAAATTGAAAAAGTCCTTATGCTCTTCAAGGACAAATTCATAATTTCACTAAAATCCTGATTTGATAGTATCATTTGATAGAACAAATGATTTGTAAACTATTAATGAAAATTTCATTATTTTTGGACTTATATTTTTGAAGTTATGAAGGTTTGAAGTGCATGAGTCGACTCATAAGTCAACTCATGGCACTATGAGCTGATTGGCACACAAAAATTCCCCTTGGCACGCTAGTTTTCTGGCTTGGCACGATCTGTGAGTCGACTCATGAGTCGACCCACAAGGCATGAGTCGACTCATGAGTCGACCCCTGCTGATTTGAGCCAAGAATTTCCAGAAATCCATGTTTCTGATCTTTGCAACAGAAGTCGACTCATGAGTCGACTCCTGAAGCATGAGTCGACTCATGAGTCGACCCCTGCGATGGAAAATATCAGCAACGGCTATTTTTTTTGCCTATTTTAATTGCCTTTTATGCTTCCTAAAATTGCTCTAACGGCTCTTTTTCTGCCTAATATATTTTCTCTTGCTTCTAATGCTATAAAATGTTTCAAATGGTGAAAGAAATTGCAGATCAATAGGCAGATCAAATGAGAGATCAAATTCATTGAGAGGATCCAAAAATATACGCAAAGTGATCAACGAGATATTTGAGAGAAAAAGAAAAGAGGATCCAAAATCCACACGAGAGATTGTGAAAGAGATTCAAGAGCTTTCAAAGAGAGGATTTGTCACGCCTATTGTTTCAACCTTGATCTAGAGATCCTTCAAAGCTTTCAAGAGATCTTCAATCAACGATCATCCTCTTCTCAAGCATTCATTCAAGCGTTCATCCACCTTGAGAAAATCCAAAAAGGGTTTCTTCATTTGAGTAAAGTATTTTCATTGTTATATTCGCTCATTTAAGGAGCTGTTATTGTATTAATTTGTGCTCTAAATTTTCTTACTTTTGTAAGTAATTGTTCTTGTTTTTGGAGGATTTCCAAAACAAGGAAAGGTTGATCCGAACCTGAAATCGGAGTGTTTTGGGTTTACTTATACCCGAGAAACAAGTAGACTAGCTTGGGATAGCTAGTGTCGGAGTTTCCGACGTTTTGTATTCGGGTAGAATACAAGTATAGTGGATTGAAATTCCCAAGTAGGAGCTTGGGGAGTGGATGTAGGTGCAAGGTTGGCACCGAACCACTATAAATCCTTGTGTTTGTGGTGTGCTTTATCGCTTCACTTTATTTCTTTATTATATCCTTGCATTCCTGCTTTAGGTAATTAATATTGAATTAAAATCTTTGTCTTGTTCATCATAAGTAATTAATTAAGTCTAAAATTTTTAGAAACCCAATTCACCCCCCCCCCTCTTGGGTTGCATAGCTGGACAACAAGTGGTATCAGAGCCCGGTGCTCTAGCCCTTCTTTGATCTAACAATCAAAGAGCCAAAGATCTATGGCAACCCATGTCGGTACTTCTCTAGCCGAGGGGCAATCTACAAATCGACCTCCACTTTTCAATGGGTCTAATTACACCTATTGGAAAGCTCGGATGAAGATATTCATACAAGCACTTGACTATGATATGTGGAGTATCATAGTGAACGGTCCTCACACACCCACCAAGATTATAGATGGTGAGGAATCAACCAAACCCGAGAAAGAATGGGATGAGGTTGATAAGAAGTTGGCACAATTAAATGCCAAAGCTATGAATGTTCTTTATTGTGCACTAGATGCAAATGAATTTAATCGCATTTCTACTTGTGCATCTGCTAAAGAAATATGGGATAGGTTAGAAGTAACCCATGAGGAAATAAATCAAGTAAAAGAGACAAAAATAAACATGCTAGTGCATAAATATGAATTGTTCAAAATAGAACATGATGAGTCCATAACTGCTATGTTTACTCGTTTTACTGATATAATTAATGGTTTGAAGAGTCTTGGCAAATCTTATACTAACAGTGAACTTGTAAGGAAGATTCTCAGGTCACTGCCAAGAACTTGGGAAGCCAAGGTGATTGCCATCCAAGAAGCAAAGGACTTGAACACTCTACCTCTAGAAGAGCTTCTTGGATCCTTGATGACTCATGAACTTAGCATGAAGCAACATCAAGAGGATGAAGTCAAAAAGAAAAGAACCATTGCCCTCAAATTCACAACTTCGCCTGATTATGAAACGGATGACTCTGAAGATGAAGAACAGGATGAAGAGATGGCACTCATCACCCAAAAATTTAAGAAGTTTCTGAGAAAAAGGAAACAGGGGATGAGAAAGAAATTCACAAAAGGGGAACAAAGCAAAGAAAAAGAGAAAGATCAACCCCTTATATGCTACGAGTGCAAGAAGCCGGGACATTTCAGATCCGAATGTCCACAACTGAAGAAAGGTCCCAAGAAGTTCAAAAAGAAAGCAATGATGGCGACTTGGAGTGCGAGTGATGACTCAAGCTCCGATGAGGAAACCTCAACAGAACAAGCCAACCTGTGCCTTATGGCACACGAAAATGAGGTAACTTCTGAATCCACTAGTGATTTTACTTTTGAAGAATTGCATGAAGCTTTCTATGATTCAATTGATGAATTAAAGAAACTAGGGAAGAAAAATAAAGAACTGAAATTAAAAAATCAGTACTTAGTAAAACAAGCTGAAAACCTTTCAATTGAAAAATTCACCTTGATTCAAGAAAATCAAAACTTAAAGAATGAAATTAACAAGCTGAAACCTATAGTAGATAAGTTCACCTTAAGTTCAAACAAACTAAATATGATCCTTGATAATCAGAAAGCTATATATGATAAGGCTGGACTTGGCTACAAACCTCTGAAGAAACAAAAATTTCTGAAGGATATTTATGTAAATTATTCAAGTAACAAGTCTACAAATATTACTTGTTTCAAATGTGGAAGAATAGGACATAAATCATACACATGTCTTATTAACAAATATGCAAACACAAAGAAAATATGGGTTCCAAAAGGAACCATTTTGACTAACCTAAAAGGACCCAAGAAAGCTTGGGTACCTAAGACAGAAACTTGACCTTTGCTTGCAGGTGTGTCTAGCATCCCAAGGAGGAAACAGGAAATGGTATCTTGACAGTGGATGCTCGAGACACATGACTGGTGATGAATCACAATTCATCACGCTTGATGCTAAGGATGGAGGGATGGTCACCTTTGGAGATAATGGCAAAGGAAAGATCATCGGGATAGGTAACATTGGTATCACTCCCTCCAATTACATTGAGAATATTTTATTAGTTAAAGGTTTAAAGCATAACTTACTTAGCATTAGTCAATTCTATGATAAAGGGTATAAAGTAGTTTTTGAATCATCTGTTTGCATTGTGACTAGTCCTATTAACGATGGCATTAAATTTATAGGACATAGGCATGGCAATATTTATATGGTAGATTTGAATGATTTAGCCAAATTAGACATGCAATGCCTAGTATCCTTAAATGCTAAAATTAATGAGACTAGTTGGCTGTGGCATCGTAGACTTGCACATATTAGCATGCATTCTCTTTCAAAATTAATTAAGAAAGATTTAGTCCATGGTTTGCCAAAACTGAATTTTGAAAAGGATAGAATTTGTGATGCATGCCAATTAGGTAAACAAACTAGAGTCTCATTTAAATCCAAAAATACTGTTTCAACTTCTAGACCTTTAGAGCTCTTACATATGGACTTATTTGGACCAACAAGAACCACTAGTCTAGGAGAAAAACGATATGGCTTTGTAATTATAGATGATTACTCTCGTTTTACTTGGATTTTCTTTTTGGCTCACAAAAATGAAACTTTTCATATTTTCACTAAATTTCATCGAAAAGTCTCTAATGAAAAAGGATTTTCAATTCAAAATATTAGAAGTGATCATGGAACTGAATTTGAAAATCAAGATTTTGAAAATTTTTGTGATGAAAATGGAATTGGCCATAACTTCTCTGCTCCTAGGACACCCCAACAAAATGGGGTAGTTGAAAGGAAAAACAGAACCTTAGAAGAAATGGCCCGTACCATGCTTTGTGAAAGCAACCTTCCGAGATATTTTTGGGCGGAAGCTATTAACACAGCATGTTACATTTTAAATCATGCTTTAATTAGATAATTTTTAAAGAAAACCCCCTATGAACTTTGGAAAGGAAGAAAACCAAATATTGCATATTTTCATATTTTTGGTTGCCGATGTTTTGTATTAAATAATGGCTAAGAAAAACTTGGTAAATTCGATGCAAAATCAGATGAAGCAATCTTTCTAGGTTACTCCTCCACTAGTAAAGCATTTAGAGTTTTCAACAAAAGAACTTTAGTAGTTGAGGAGTCCATACATGTTATTTTTGATAAATCTAACGATCTTCCTTCAAGAAAGAATGAGGGTGTTGATGATGCAGATCCACTAATAGAAGGTATGAAGGAGATCACTCTGAAAGATTCAGCAACTCTAGAAGACAAGGATCAAGAAGACAAACAAGATGAGAGAGGTGAAGAAATTCAAGAACAACCTCAAGGAACAAATGACCTACCCAAGGAATGGAGGTATGTTCATAACCACCCTAAGGAGTTAATTATTGGTGATCCTATGCATGGGGTAAAAACCCGTTCTTCACTTAGAGATGTAGTTAATCATTGTGCTTTTGTATCTCATCTTGAACCTAAAACTTTTGAAGAAGCTGAAAATGATTATAATTGGATAAATGCTATGCAAGAGGAACTTAATCAATTTGAAAGAAATAATGTTTGGACCTTAGTATCAAGACCTAAAGATAATTCAATAATTGGCACAAAATGGGTCTTTAGAAACAAATTAGATGAGCATGGAAATAGAAATAAAGCAAGACTGGTTGCTAAGGGATATAATCAAGAAGAAGGAATTGATTTTGATGAAACCTTTGCACCTGTTGCTAGATTAGAAGCTATTAGACTTCTACTTGCATATGCTTGCTTTATGAAATTCAAATTATTTCAAATGGATGTTAAAAGTGCATTTTTAAATGGATATATCTCTGAAGAAGTAATTTTAAATGGATGTTAAAAGTGCATTTTTAGATTGATTTTGATGATTACAAAGCAGATTGAAGGGATACAAATAATTTTAAATTGAAAAAGTCCTTATGCTCTTCAAGGGCAAATTCATAATTTCACTAAAATCCTAATTTGATAGTATCATTTGATAGAACAAATGATTTGTAAACTATTGGTGAAAATTTTATTATTTTTGGACTTATATTTTTGAAGTTATGAAGGTTTGAAGTGCATGAGTCGACTCATGAGTCAACTCATGGCACTATGAGCTGATTGGCACGCAAAAATTCCCCTTGGCACGCTAGTTTTCTGGCTTGGCACGACCTGTGAGTCGACTCATGAGTCGACCCACAAGGCATGAGTCGACTCATGAGTCGACCCCTGCTGATTTGAGCCAAGAATTTTCAGAAATCCATGTTTCTGGTCTTTGCAACAGAAGTCGACTCATGAGTCGACTCCTGAAGCATGAGTCGACTCATGAGTCGACCCCTGCGATGGAAAATGTCAGCAACGGCTATTTTTTTGCCCGTTTTAATTACCTTTTATGCTTCCTAAAATTGCTCTAACGGCTCTTTTTCTGCCTAATATATTTTCTCTTGCTTCTAATGCTATAAAATGTTTCAAATGGTGAAAGAAATTGCAGATCAATAGGCAGATCAAACGAGAGATCAAATTCATTGAGAGGATCCAAAAATATACGCAAAGTGATCAACGAGATATTTGAGAGAAAAAGAAAAGAGGATCCAAAATCCACATGAGAGATTGTGAAAGAGATTCAAGAGCTTTCAAAGAGAGGATTTGTCACGCCTATTGTTTCAACCTTGATCTAGAGATCCTTCAAAGCTTTCAAGAGATCTTCAATCAACGATCATCCTCTTCTCAAGCATTCATTCAAGCGTTCATCCACCTTGAGAAAATCCAAAAAGGGTTTCTTCATTTGAGTAAAGTGTTTTCATTGTTATATTTGCTCATTTAAGGAGCTGTTATTATATTTGTTGGTGCAAAAATCCGCCTGCGCCGGAGAAGCTGGAGTTGAGGAAACCGCGGTCGTCGCCGGGACCTGCAAGGAAAGTCTAAACCGGAGGTGGGGTTGCTCCGGCAAGACCCTCCGACGCTCAAGTCAGTTCTCTGCCTCAACAAGAATGGAGTGCTCGAACGGAGAGTTTAGCAGAGTTTTGAGATAAGGCAAAAGAGCTTAAAGAATAACGTATCTGAGTCCCCCTTTTATAGGCGGGGGAGGCAACGGACTGATGGCGACGTTTGTAACCACCTGGTAGTGGGCCGCCCATGGTCAGGGGGATTGATTGCGCAAGATAATGGAGCAGACACGTGGCCACCATCATAGCCCGCCACATAGGGCCTGTTGCAGGTAGTGGAGCGGCGTCCGTTACTGCTAGTTGTCAGCGAGTAGTGGGATCGTGCAGCACCTGCCGCAGGGAGCGGAGCAGCATCATAGCTGTTGACACAGCCTTTCAGAGAGTAGTGGGATCGCGCAGCACCTGTCGCAGGGGGAGGTGGAGCCGCGTGGAATCCGCTACAGAAAGTGGAACAGGATCATGGCAGTTATTGTTATCGGCCAAGGGACACGGATCTGTTGATCAAGGCTCGGCAGTGGTCGGAGTTCGGCCTTTGTAGGAGTCCGGGAGGAGTCTGCCTGCAGCTGTAGTCGTTGGCGTCAGGGATGAGGCTCGGCTCCCTTAAGGCTCGGCTCCTCCAGCAATTGGTACCGAGAGTGGAGCCTGGGCGGAGCTGCAACTGCTGTCGATGGTGGAGCCCGGCTCCCGTAGGAGTCCGGGCGGAGCCGTACTGATGCCGACGGAGGAGCCAGGCTCCCGTAGGAGTCCGGGCGGAGCCGTTCTGCTGTTGATGGAGGAGCCCGGCTCCCGTAGGAGTCCGGGCGGAGCCGTTCTGCTGTTGATGGAGGAGCCCGGCTCCCGTAGGAGTCCGGACGGAGCCATTCTGCTGTTGATGGAGGAGCCCGGCTCCCGTAGGAGTCGTTCTGCTGTTGATGGAGGAGCCCGGCTCCCGTAAGAGTCCGGGCGGAGCCGTTCTGCTGTTGATGGAGGGGCCCGGCTCCCGTAGGAGTCCGGGCGGAGCCGTTCTGCTGTTGATGGAGGGGCCCGGCTCCCGTAGGAGTCCGGGCGGAGCCGTTCTGCTGTTGATGGAGGAGCCTGGCTCCCGTAGGAGTCCGGGCGGAGCCGTTCTGCTGTTGATGGAGGGGCCCGGCTCCCGTAGGAGTCTGGGCGGAATTCGGCTGCGGGTATTTTATACCCAACACCAGTCCCCCTACTTCTGAGTTTGAATTTCAAGCGATGGAAGTACACAGAGAGAGATGCACGCAGCCGGAATCGCCCCTTCGAACTTTGTGCACTGCCGCCCCCATTTAATGCGCGCACGTCAGAATCCATTTTTCGGTGAAGGTGACTTGAAAAGTCTTTTCGGAGCTCCCGTCGAAACGCGATCCTAAGCATCGCTTTGCGGGAATTTGCGAGCGGTCAACCCTCGATGGCGGTGAAGGGGATAAGCGCGCCACGCGGCACACATCAGTTGGCCCAGGAATACCCGTCGCCATAATTGCGCCAGGATCCATCGGCTATTTAAACCCCTCAATCCCTTCGTGGTTTCATCCTGGCACCATTCTTTTCATCTGAGAGTCCTGCTTCTCTCGTCCCAGTTCCCGTCTCCTTCCCTTACACCATGTTATCCACTCGGGAGGCTGTCCTCGAGGGAATTCTTAGGGTTTGGAGGAAGGAGAGAAGGAGAATGGCGGCCGGTGAGAATCTCCGTCGTCCCAAAAGGAGCCCAAGGAAGAATTCCTTCAACAACAGGGGTTTAATAACGGGGGCTGTCGGTGAAGTTATTCTGCCCGCGAATCTCGAAGTAGCAAGGCGAGGTGATACCGGTCAAGAGGGCAGAATAGCCATCATAAGCCATGACGGGATCCTTGACGCCATCGGGGCCGAGAGACCAGAGGCGGTCGGTGTCGACGGTGGGGCAGTAGAACTTGTTGCGGGGACGGTGGAAGTAACGCATGCCGACCTTTTCGGAGCGTCTCGGGTGGCGGCCGTCGTTGCCCCCTCCGTCTCCGGGGATCCACCCCACCCCTTTCCCGCTAAGGTTGGGACCTCGGGAACAGAATGAGGCGAGATGGGCGAGAACTGTTACATGCACTGGAGAATGCAACTGAGAAGGATAGAGACGGAGTTCGTAGCTCGGAGCGGTCTCCGGTTCGTCCTGCCCGAACCGTGCCCGCGATACTTGCGATGACGTGTGTTTTCTTTTTTCCTGACCCACCGGGTCCTGTAATGTGTACTTCTGTTAAAATAAAAAAGTGATTTCAGTACCTTGTTTGCATCTTGTGTTAAATAGTTGTCTGCCGAACTTCTTCATTTTCCTTTCCTTCTCTTTGTCTGTGTTACGTCGTTCTAGGGTCGTCGGCGACCTTTTCAGTTCATGCCATTCGGAGATACCCGCTTGTCAGGTTTGCTCGGATTTTTCTCCATTGAAGTCGAGGCTAAGTTCGGCTCCCTTGATGGTCCGAACGGAGAAGCCCTCCGGAGGTTGGAGTAGCTCGGTTCTCGTAAAAGTCGGGGCAAAGTTTTTCTGTAATCAAAGTCACAAATAAAGCCCGGCTTCCGTAGAAGTCCGGGTGGAGTTGTCCTGTAGCTGATGTTAACGGTAGAGCCCGGCTCCCGTGGGAGTCCGGGTGAAGTCTTTTTTGCGGCGGAACCCGGCTCCCGTAGGAGTCCGGGCGGAGTCCTTTTTGTGGCGGAACCCGGCTCCCATAGGAGTCCGGGCGCAATCCTTTTTGTGGCGGAACCCGACTCCCGTAGGAGTCCGGGCGGAGTCCTTTTTGTGGCGGAACCCGGCTCCCGTAGGAGTCCGGGCGAAGTCCTTTTCGTGGCGGAACCCGGCTCCCGTAGGAGTCCGGACGAAGTCCTTTTTGTGGCGGAACCCGGCTCCCGTAGGAGTCCGGGCGAAGTCCTTTTGGCGGCGGAACCCGGCTCCTGTAGGAGTCCGGGCGGAGTCCTTTTTGTGGCGGAACCCGGCTCCCGTAGGAGTCTGGGCGAAGTCCTTTTTGTGGCGGAACCCGGCTCCCGTAGGAGTCCGGGCAAAGTCCTTTTGGCGGTGGAACCCGGTTCCCGTAGGAGTCCAGGCCTTCCACTTCGCTCATGTCAGGACGAGGTTCTCCTCCTGTTCCTGACAGGGCTGTGGGGGCACATTAGGGCATTGCGAGGCCTCTCCCCCCATCCGGTCTAAAGGAACCGGGCCTTCGACTTTGCTCAAGTTAGGGCGAGGTTCTCCTCCTGTCCCTAACGGGGCTGTGGGGGCACATATGGGCGTTGCAAGGCCTCTCCCTCCATCCGGTCTAAAGGAATCGGGCCTTCGACTTTGCTCAAGTTAGGGCGAGGTTCTCCTCCTGTCCCTAACAGGGCTGTGGGGGCACATATGGGCGTTGCAAGGCCTCTCCCCCCATCCGGTCTAAAAGAACCGGGCCTTCGACTTTGCTCAAGTTAGGGCGAGGTTCTCCTCCTGTCCCTAACAGGGCTGTGGGGGCACATATGGGCGTTGCAAGGCCTCTCCCCCCATCCGGTCTAAAAGAACCGGGCCTTCGACTTTGCTCAAGTTAGGGCGAGGTTCTCCTCCTGTCCCTAACAGGGCTGTGGGGGCACATATGGGCGTTGCAAGGCCTCTCCCCCCATCCGGTCTAAAAGAACCGGGCCTTCGACTTTGCTCAAGTTAGGGCGAGGTTCTCCTCCTATCCCTAACAGGGCTGTGGGGGCACATATGGGCGTTGCAAGGCCTCTCCCCCCATCCGGTCTAAAGGAACCGGGCCTTCGACTTTGCTCAAGTTAGGGCGAGGTTCTCCTCCTGTCCCTAAGAGGGCTGTGGGGGCACATATGGGCGTTGCAAGGCCTCTCCCCCCATCCAGTCTAAAAGAACCGGGCCTTCGACTTTTATAAGGTTGCCCTCTCATTTTCGATGTCGTCTGCTTGAATTGTCCCAGGACAATCGGGCATGCATTTTTTGATTAGGACGAAATTACTGGTAGTACATCCGTAAGTTTTCTGAGCTCCAAGGTCGCAGGAGGTCGGCTCCTCCGAGTTCCTTAAGGTAATAAGTTCCAGGTCGGACTACTTCTTTGACCTCATAGGGTCCCTCCCAGTTTGGGGCAAGCTTCCCCTGGCCCTGTGGCTGTGAGACAGTAGATCGCCGGAGCACTAGATCCCCTGCTTTGAATACCTTGCTCTTGACCCGGGCGTTGTAATATCGGGCAACCTTCTGTCTGTAGGCTGCCATTCGAACCTGAGCAATCTCCCGCCTTTCTTCCAGTAGGTCGAGGTTGGCTCTGAGACTTTGCGCGTTTTGGGGTTCGTCGAATACCACGACTCGTGCCGACGGGAGTTTAAGCTCGATCGGGATGACAGCTTCCGTACCAAAGGCTAGAGCAAAGGGAGTCTCTCCTGTAGGCAACCTCTGGGTGGTCCGATAAGCCCATAGCACATGATAAAGTTCGTCCGCCCAAGTTCCCTTTGCTTTTTCGAGCCTGGTCTTAATCCCCTGCAAAAGGGTTCTGTTTGTTACCTCGGCTTCGCCGTTCGCCTGGGGATGGGCCACTGATGTGAATTTGTGGGAGATGTTTAGGTCTTCACAGAATTCAGCAAATCTGGCTCCCGCGAATTGCCGTCCATTATCAGTGATGAGGGTTCTAGGCAAACCGAACCTGCACACGATCGATTTCCAGACAAAATCCTGCACTTTCGCTTCTGTGATTTTGGCTAGTGGCTCAGCCTCGACCCATTTGGTGAAGTAGTCGATCGCTACAAAGAGGAATTTCCTTTAACCAGACGCCATGGGAAAGGGGCCAAGAATATCCATTCCCCATTGCGCAAAAGGCCATGGGGCGCTCAAGGGTGTGAGCTCGGTAGCAGGTTGTCTCTGGACGTTGGCGTACCTCTGGCATCGATCACACTTTTTGACATATTTAATTGAATCATGGTGCATTGTTGGCCAGTAATACCCTTAGCAGAGTAGCTTGTGGGATAGAGACCTGGCACCTAAATGGCTTCCGCAAGCTCCCTCGTGCACTTCCCATAAAGCGTAGTCAGCTTCTGAGGGTCGGAGGCATCTCAAGAGAGGCAAGGAGTACGATCTTTTGTATAATTTGCCCTCATAAAGGATGTACCGGGAGGCTTGATTTCAGAGTTTCCAGGCTTCTTTTGCATCCTGGGGGAGAATCCCATCTCTAAGATAGGTTATTCGCGGGTCGACCCAGCTGGGCTCATGGTCGATCTCCATTACGAGTCGCGGTTCTTCCGTACTCGATTGTTTTAAAACTTCAAAGAGGACGCCCTTTGGCAATTCGGCCAGAGCCGATGTCGCCAGTTTGGAGAGAAGATCGGCTCTGGTGTTCTCCGACCATGGAATTTGCCTGATGTCGAAATTGCCAAAGGCAGGGATGAACTCCTTCACCTTCTCAAGATATTTGGCCATACTGTCCTCCCGCACTTCAAAGCTCCCGCTGACTTGCCCCACCACAAGTTGGGAATCGCTGTGCACCCGAAGTTGACCAATTCCGAGCTCCCTGGCGATCCTCAACCCTGCGATCAGAGCTTCATACTCCGCTCCATTGTTTGTTGCGGAGAATTCGAAACGCAGAGCGTACTCCGCAACGACTCCCTCCGGGCTGGTCAAGATCAGGCCTGCACCCGCGCCTGCCATGTTGGACGATCCATCCACATGGAGGGTCCAAAAGTTATCGGACGAACTGGCTTCTTCGTCGGGGGAGTTCGGTTGAGTCCTCAGGTCATCAATTTTGTTTTGCTCAGGTTCGGCCTCCTCGGGGATGGTGCATTCTACTATGAAATCCGCCAACACTTGGGCTTTTATCGTCGGTCTAGGCTTGTAGATGATGTCGAATTCTGTGAGCTCGATGGCCCATTTCGCCATTCTTCCGAAGATATCAGCTCGGTGTAAAACCGCCTTGATCGGTTGGTCGGTGAGTAACGTCACCGTGTGCCCTTGAAAGTAAGGTCGGAGTCTCCGAGCTGCAATCAACAAGGCGTAGGTCAGTTTTTCTAATTTAGTATACCTGGTCTCGGCGTCCCTCAACACGCGACTAATGTAGTAAACCGGTCGCTGCACTTTAATTTCCTCCTTAACAAGGATGGCTGCCAGGGCTGTGGGAGAGACTGCCAGGTACAAAAATAATTCCTCCTTAGGCTCGGGCTTCGCCAGTAGTGGGGGCGAGCTAAGGTAGCTTTTCAATTCTTCGAATGCCTGTTGGCATTCAGGGGTCCAACAGAAGTTCTTTGGCTGTTTGAGGGTTTGAAAGAAGGGCAGACATCGCTCGGCGGACCTTGCGACAAAGCGATTAAGAGCCGCGACTCTTCCCGTGAGGTATTGAACCTCCTTGATCGACCTTGGAGCAGTCATATTTTGGATGGCGCGAATTTTCTCCGGATTGGCCTCGATCCCACGTCCCGACACCATGAAGCCCAGGAACTTTTCTGAGGTTACCCCAAAGGCGCATTTGGTCGGGTTCAGCTTCATTCTATACTTTCGAAGAGCGCCAAAGGTTTCCTCGAGGTCGGCTACATGATTTCCAGAAGACCTGCTTTTCACGAGCATATCGTCCACATAAACCTCCATGTTTCGGCCGATCTGTTCCTTGAAGATCTTGTTCACCAGTCGTTGATAGGTTGCACCCGCGTTCTTGAGGCCGAACAGCATAACCCTGTAGCAGTAAAGGCCGCGATTAGTGATAAAAGCAGTCTTTTCTTCATCTTTCGATGCCATTCTAATCTGGTTATAGCCGGAGAATGCGTCCATGAAAGTGAGAAGCTCATGGCCCGAGGTAGCGTCCACCAGTTGGTCGATCCTGGGAAGGGGGTAGCTGTCCTTTAGGCAAGCTTTATTCAGCTTTTTGAAGTCGATACACATCCTCCACTTGCCGTTTGCTTTCTTGACCAAGACAACATTGGAGATCCACTCTGGATAATTGACCTCCTTGATGAATCCGGCCTTGAGAAGTTTATCCACTTCCTCGGCTATCGCCTTCTGCCTCTCCGGGGCATGACTCCGGATTTTTTCTTTTGTTGGCCGATGTTTAGGGTCGACCGCCAGATGATGTTCCATGACTTCTGTCTCAATCCCCGGCATATCCGTCGGGACCCATGCGAAAATGTCCGCATTCCTTCGAAGAAAATCCACGAGATGCGTCCGCACCTCCTCCTCCAGGTTGGAGCCAATTAACACCACATGCTCTGCATTCCCATCATTCAAAGGAATTGGTATTAGGTCCTCGATTGGGCCGCCCCTCTCTTCAGTGAGGTCGTCGCGCGCATCCAACTCGTCGACTGGACAGAGGTCTGCTTGATCGCTTCTTTGCAGGGCAATATTGTAGCAGTGCCTGGCCAGCGCTTGGTCTCCCCGGACTTCTTCAATCCCCTTGTCAGTGGGGAACTTCAACTTCAAATGGTAGGTTGAAACAACGGCTCTAAGGGCATTGAGGCCGGGTCGGCCAAGAATTGCATTGTAGGCAGACGGCGCCTTTACCACCAGGAAATTCACCAGGGCTCTAGACTGCTTTGGATGCTGACCAGCGGTCACAGCTAGAGCTATCATTCCTTCCGTCGGAACGGCGTCACCAGTAAACCCTATCAACGGAGAGCACATTGGCCTTAGATGACCGCCAAGAGTGGCCATTCTCGAATAGGCGCTGTAGAATAAGATGTCGGTCGAACTTCCATTGTCGACGAGAATGCGACGGACATCATAATTTGCTATGTTCAAGGAAACTACGACCGCGTCGTTATGAGGGAATTGGACTCCCTGGGCATCTTCTTCAGTGAAGGCTATGGGCTCTTCAACTTTTTGCCGCTTGAGGGGTGCAGCTGATGTGCTGGTTGCCTCCGATCGGGATTCTCCCGAGATGACGTTGACGGAATCCGGCGAAGGCTGGTCATCCGACCACCCTTTACCATCAACCATAGCCGGAGGTAGTTGTGCGGAAACCTCACGGGAGGGCATCGGATGGGGGGAAAAGAGGATTGGATGCCGGAAAAGATGGCCGGAAGCGGGTCCGTTGAGCGCTCCTTCAAGAACAAGGGTGCTGTGAAGACACAGCCCCTTCCTCTAGCGCCAATCCTGTTGGTGCAAAAATCCGCCTGCGCCGAAGAAGCTGGAGTTGAGGAAACCGCGGTCGCCGTCGGGACCTGCAAGGGAAGTCTAAATCGGAGGTGGGGTTGCTCCGGCAAGACCCTCCGACGCTCAAGTCAGTTCTCTACCTCAACAAGAATGGAGTGCTCGAACGGAGAGTTTAGCAGAGTTTTGAGATAAGGCAAAAGAGCTTAAAGAATAACGTATCTGAGTCCCCCTTTTATAGGCGGGGGAGGCAACGGACTGATGGCGACGTTTGTAACCGCCTGGTAGTGGGCCGCCCATGGTCAGGGGGATTGATTGCGCAAGATAATGGAGCAGACACGTGGCCACCATCATAGCCCGCCACATAGGGCCTGTTGCAGGTAGTGGAGCGGCGTCCGTTACTGCTAGTTGTCAGCGAGTAGTGGGATCGTGCAGCACCTGCCGCAGGGAGCGGAGCAGCATCATAGCTGTTGACACAGCCTTTCAGAGAGTAGTGGGATCGCGCAGCACCTGTCGCAGGGGGAGGTGGAGCCGCGTGGAATCCGCTACAGGAAGTGGAACAGGATCATGGCAGTTATTGTTATCGACCAAGGGACACGGATCTGTTGATCAAGGCTCGGCAGTGGTCGGAGTTCGGCCTTTGTAGGAGTCCGGGAGGAGTCTGCCTGCGACTGTAGTCGTTGGCGTCAGGGATGAGGCTCGGCTCCCTTAAGGCTCGGCTCCTCCAGCAATTGGTACCGAGAGCGGAGCCCGGGCGGAGCTGCAACTGCTGTCGATGGTGGAGCCCGGCTCCCGTAGGAGTCCGGGCGGAGCCGTACTGATGCCGACGGAGGAGCCCGGCTCCCGTAGGAGTCCGGGCGGAGCCGTTCTGCTGTTGATGGAGGAGCCCGGCTCCCGTAGGAGTTTGGGCGGAGCCGTTCTACTATTGATGGAGGAGTCCGGCTCCTGTAGGAGTCCGGGCGGAGCCGTTCTGCTGTTGATGGAGGAGCCCGGCTCCCGTAGGAGTCCGGGCGGAGCCGTTCTGCTGTTAATGGAGGGGCCCGGCTCCCGTAGGAGTCCGGGCGGAGCTGTTCTACTGTTGATGGAGGGGCCCGGCTCCCGTAGGAGTCCGGGCAGAGCCGTTCTGCTGTTGATGGAGGAGCCCGACTCCCGTAGGAGTCCGGGTGGAGCCGTTCTGCTGTTGATGGAGGGGCCCGGCTCTCGAAGGAGTCCGGGCGGAATTCGGCTGCGGGTATTTTATACCCAACAGTATTAATTTGTGCTCTAAATTTTCTTACTTTTGTAAGTAATTGTTCTTGTTTTTGGAGGATTTCCAAAACAAGGAAAGGTTGATCCGAACTTGAAATCGGAGTATTTTGGGTTTACTTGTACCCGGGAAATAAGTAGACTAGCTTGGGATAGCTAGTGTCGGAGTTTTCGGCATTTTGTATATGGGTAGAATACAAGTATAGTGGATTGAAATTCCCAAGTAGGAGCTTGGGGAGTGGATGTAGGTGCAAGGTTGGCACCGAACCACTATAAATCCTTGTGTTTGTGGTGTGCTTTATCGCTTCACTTTATTTCTTTATTATATCCTTGCATTCCTGCTTTAGGTAATTAATATTGAATTAAAATCTTTGTCTTGTTCATCATAGGTAATTAATTAAGTCTAAAATTTTTAGAAACCCAATTCACCCCCCCCTCTTGGGTTGCATAGCTGGGCAACAGACGTTGATGGAATCCGGCAGAAACCGGTCATCCGACCACCCCTTATCGGCGACCATAGCCGGAGGTAGTTGTGCAAAGACCTCGTGAGAGGGCATCCGATGAGGGAAGGAGGATTGGGCACCGGAAAAGATGGCCGGAAGTGGATCCGTTGAGCGCTCCTTTAAGAACAAGGGTACTGCGAAGACACGCGCCCTTCCTCTAGCGCCAATCCTATTGGTGCAAAAATCTGCTTGCGCCGGAGAAGCTGGAGTCGGGGAAGCCGCGGTCGCCGTCGGGACTTGCAAGGGAAGTCTAAACCGGAGGTGGGGTTGCTCCGGCAAGACCCTCCGACGCTCAAGTCAGTTCTCTGCCTCAACAAGAATGGAGTGCTCGAATAGAGAATTTAGCAGAGTTTTGAGATAAGAAATGAGCTTAAAGAATAACGTATCTGGGTCCCCCTTTTATAGGCGGAGGAGGCAACAGATTGATGGCGACGTTTGTAACCGTCTGGTAGTGGGCCGCCCATGGTCAGGGGAATTGATTGCGAAGGATAGTGGAGTAGACATGTGGCTATTGTTACGGCCTGCCACGTAGAGCCAGTTGCAGGTAGTGGAGCGGCGTCCGTTGCCGCTAGCTGTCAGGGAATAGTGGAGTCGCATAGCACCTGCCGTAGGGAGTGGAGCAGAATCGTGGCCGTTGACACAGCTTGTCAGAGAGTAATGGGTCCGCCGCAGAAGGTGATGGAGCCGCACGGAATCCGCTACAGGAAGTGGAACAGGATCATGGTTGTTATTGTGACCTGCCAGGGGGCGCGGACCTATTGATTGAAGCTTGGCAGCGGTCGGAGTCCGGCCTCTGTAGAGGTCCGGGAGGGGTCCTCCTGTCGGTTGGGGTCGTGGGTGGAGCCCGACTTCCGTGGGAGTCCGGGCGGAACCCTCTCGGAGCTGAAGCTGCGGGCGGAGTCTGACTCCCGTAGGAGTCCTCTGCAATCAAAGTTAAAGGTGAAGTCCGGCTCCCGTAGGAGTCCGGACGGAGCTTACCAGCAATTGATACCGAGGCGGAGCCCGGCTCCCGTAGGAGTCCGGGCGGAGCCGTTCTGTAGCTGATGTCGGAGGTGGAGCCCGGCTCCCGTAGGAGTCCGGGCGGAGCCGTTCTGTAGCTGATGTCGGAGGCAGAGCCCGGCTCCCGTAGGAGTCCGGGCGGAGCCGTTCTGTAGCTGATGTCGGAGGCGGAGCCCGGCTCTCGTAGGAGTCCGGGCGGAGCCGTTCTGTAGCTGATGTCGGAGGCGGAGCCCGGCTCCCGTAGGAGTCCGGGCGGAGCCATTCTATAGTTGATGTCGGAGGCGGAGCCCGGCTCCCGTAGGAGTCCGGGTGGAGCCGTTCTGTAGCTGATGTCGGAGGCGGAGCCCGGCTCCCGTAGGAGTCCGGGCGGAGCTGTTCTGTAGCTGATTCCGCTGAGGGTTCCGGCTGTGGGTATTTTTTACCCAACACATGCTTTGCATATATCTCATGTATTAAAATCTGATCTAATTAGCATGCTTTCAGATCTAATACATCACATGTAACATCTAAAAAATAAGATTTAAACTGAACTATTCAATATAAAATCTATTCTAGACAGTTACTAGAACAATTCTACAACTAGTCTAGGCATGCAGCAGATCAATCTTATGAATTAATTAAATTTTATTTTTTATTTTTTGATCTGAATATAATATTTATAACATCAAAAAATTATAGAATAAATTAGATCTAATTTATATTTTAATCACATTAAAATATAAAACTTTAAGACTATTCATAGTTTAAACTATTCCTAGTCTAGTCATGCATCTCATACATATTAGATCTACTTAGATTTAATTTTAAATTTTTTGATTTCAAATCCAATCACATTTGATGTGACATCTAAAATTCATTAATATCAGATAAATAAAAAAAAATTAGATCTAAATTAGATCTGAAATAGAGCCATCAACATGGTTCTGATACCAGTTGAAGGAAAAACTATCTTTTTCCTTGTAGGATCTTCCAGATCTAATGAGATCTGGGACGAAATATTTTTAAAAAAAAAATATCTTACTTTATTTCAGATTTAAGGTATATTAAATTTAATTCTTATTATCTAATATTTAATCTAAAATTAAATCTAAAACTTGAGGATTAGAGAAATACCTATAGGGTAACTAGATTACCCTGTAGATGATTGCAGCAATGCCCGAGGTTCAAAAATAGCCACACAGTCGTCTAGCCTCTATTGGTATCCACTCAAGTAGGATATGGATTATCTTCTCCTTGCAAATCTTTATTCCAAAAATCACATCTGGATCTGATCTGGAAGATCTTTAAAAGATCTTCTGAAGCTGGAGCAGTAGCTTCTCGACAAATCCCTGCAGGCTTCTGATCAGAGAGCCACCACGCCTTGGACAAGCACCAGATGGATGCACAACTTTTTGGATATGAAGAGGGGATAGAGAAGATCAGAGGGGGTGTGGAGAAGTGGAGGGATATTAGGCTTTTGCTAGGGATTGAGCAGATTCTCTAAACCCTAGGCACAGATAGGGTTTAAATAGACCCTGCTGCGCCATGCAGTGCCACATCATTTGACCAATCAAAAAATTCTAATTAATTCTGGAAAAATTTTAATTGGTGGAATGATGTCATCTGATCATATTAGATAAAAACCCCACCAAACTCTCCTACTGTTAGTGCCAACATTGGATAAACACAGTGAGATTGGCACCCAACAGTTTGAGTCGATCAAGGCATAGAGTCCTCATCTCATGGGACTCTATCCTTATCCACTTGGGGTGCACGCCCAATCTGATCATGGCACCCACTTTGAGGCCTAATTTAGCAGGTGGACACTCCATAAAAAATATCCAATGACCTCTTGCCAAGTGGCCTTCAGTCTAAGGTCCATGGGTCAATGTTTGACCAATGTCCTAAAGCGGAAATGGCAGGTGACAGGAATTAGCAGGTGTTGTCTTAAATTCATCTCATGAATTAAAACAAATTTTTTTTGAGCTGGACTGGCTCCAGTCAAACTGAGAGAAACTTTCTCAAGGTTCTCTGGGTGAGTCAAATTACATTTGGCTCAGTCGAGATAGAAAAGATTACATGAGAATAAAGTTAGGCTCAATCGTGTGCTAGCATGATTTCCTTGAACCTAATTGGATCTAATCCAAATCAATCGAACTGGGCTAGCTCAATTGATGATATCCAGACCCTAACTCTTGTTTGTGTGATCCAGTTAGGTTTATTTCTATATGGTAATGAGACATGTCGTGATCTCATCATCGACATCATCGAAACTCCTTTCGATGGACCAGAACTCTTCTGATTCGGACAATTAGAATGATTGATCATCAAGATCATTCTAATTGCTCCCAAGATCCATCAGTGACACCTAATAGTATATGATGATAATCCATCAGAAATGAAGATGAACCTCTCAGTGCAGCTACCTGTGTGATTGAGTTCTTCTATCATGAGTCCCGACTGAATTAGGGTTAAGGTGAACTCGTAAAACCCAACATCAGTCATATGAATCAATCGATCGATCCAAGTCCGATGTGAAACCCCAATGGAAAACTTTTTTTTATTATTTCACTCTGCCATGGCCATGGGCTTAAGGACTCAATCTTTCGATCATCATAAGACTACTCCTCTTATCTATCGAGGTTGATAGATCCCATCTTGGTGCAATCTAGTTCCTACAATGAATATGCTACAGCCAACATACACCTTAGGGTTTCGAATGGCTAGGAGATCGAGTTATGGTGTGGTCAAACTATAACGCACTCAAGGTGAACTGTCGATGTACCTCAGATCAAAGAACTAGACACACAGCTGCAGCATCGAGCTAGTCATTGACGAAAAGGTAGACTTTCTTATGACTGCTCGAGGTGGCCACGCTCAGTACTCTCGTTCTCAATAAATATCTGTACTCTCGTTCTGGTGTCTCCATATCGTAGACTCAAGACACATCTACCCTAAGAAAGCGATTGTACACCAACCTTTCGGATCGATCACTATCCTCGTGATGATCCTATGGTCAAGAGCTATTTATGAGTTAGTTATGTAAATTCATACCTTAAATTTTCAACTCTTGAAAATATGAATTAACATTCCTACTAACTCAAAGGATGTATCACAGACATAATATACACAATGTGATAGTAGAATAACCCTTTTATTCATTTATAGTTAAAATTATAAATTTGCCCTTACATTTGTACAGGAATGTATCAACCAATCTGGCATCTAGGGCACACATCTAACAAAAGGATCACACCACACAAAAGTTAAATCAGATGTTCAACATTTGAGCATACTGATTTCAGGACAAGCATCTCATGCTTTCCTTTTTTCTTTCTCCCTTTCCTTTCTATTTTCTCTCTCTCTTTTCTTACATTTTTCTAGATATTTTTCTTGTCTTATCCTCTCATTCTCACACCTCAACCCAGCAAAAAAGGGATGTCAAAACAAGGAATAGCACCCCATTTATATCGGGAATAAGGGGGTATCCTATGGGATGCCAACTCTTGGCATCCCTTATGAGTTGGCGTCCCTTATTCCTTACATGCCATCAATAAATTTTTAGCATGGAATCCCATGGGTTAACGCATAGAAAAAGAGGTCTTTCATCTATAGAAGGACTCTTCCTCTACCAAAAAAAATGTGAATGCCATAAAATGGCCGTGGGAGATGGATTGGCGTGGGAAAGTCAAGAGTCCAAAACATTAAGGACTCTTATATAAACATCAAAATTGTGGCATCCCATTAATATGTGGCATTCAAACTCCTTCCAAAAGAAGGACTTTTCTTCTACTTCTGTGCCCATAATCTCAAGAGACATCTGATGTTACGTGGAATTAACAAATGCATAGAAATTAATGGAAGGAAATAAGAGTCCACGTTGAAATGGACTCTTCAATTCAACTTCAAAAATCAAAGTACATCCCACATTTATTTCTTGCATGGAGTTCCTTCCAAGAGAAGGACTCCATCTCCTCTTCCACACCCACATTATCCCAAGGCATCATCACATGGTGCACAAAATAAAAGGACATGTGGATCATGTAAGAAAATTAAGTAAAAGGAGAAGGACTCTTCTCATTAACTTCCCAAAAAATAAATGTGATGCCCATAATTTTCTTGCATGGCTTTTGATGTGGAGATGATGGATTTAAATGAAACTCTTTCATTAAAAACTAGATAAGCCACCTATTTAAAAATAGGTTCAAATCCAATCACATTAGGTCAAGGCAACAAGTCTGGGTTAGCACAAACACCTTTGCACTGAACCTAATTGAAAATTTGAGTTAATTCATGTGTTAGTAATTTAATTAATCCATTAAATTTATAATAAATTTAAATTAATTAGATCAAGACTAAATTTTTATTGTGTATGATCCATTGGATTCTAAATCTAGCAAGTAGTGCATCCAAACTCTCGATGTAACCCTAATCTGATTGAATTAAGTCAGCTCGAGAGTCTCAATCAACTAGAACTCTTCCTAATTGATTTTTGAATTAAAATTTTTTAATTTTGATAAATTTATAAATCAAAATTGACATCTAGAAATGTATTATGACTATCCAAAAGATTTAAAATTTGATAAAAATATCAAAATTATCCTTCCATGGTGAGTTACTGTGCAATTCAATCCTTCGATCACACAACATTCCAGAAAAGCTATGGATATGAAAATATGTCAAACCTAAATACCTAACCATATGTATCTCGATTCAATGATAATGACTCGATTGATGAACCAGTAGAAATCATTTCTACGATTCAATGATGATGACTCGATTGATGTTCTTTTCTCCTACAAGGAGTGATTGATTTCTTATTAACCACTCACAACCTCCATGCATACTTTATCATATCTAGAATATCCCACACACATCTCAAAGTGGTGTGCTATGAAATAAATCAAGGTAAGAGTCAATGCGCAAAAGGTACTATGATGATCTCAAGTCAAAGGATCACATGCACCACTCCCACTGAAGAACCATCTGCTGACATACTATAAGGCTCCATCAGATGTTCTTTTATGAGTCAGTTCAGTGAACTCATTCTCTAATGAGCACCTATATCCTTGTATTAGTGTCACTACACAAGTGATTGTGAGATCAACCACCTTCTCCATCGAGCATACATAGGATGTACCAGTCTTACCAGAGTCATCAATCTCCGATCCGATGATCCAATGATTGAAAATATTTTAGATTGGGGCTATCAAGATTTTAGGTCTCACTGACATGATCTCATCATGGCCCTAAAATCATTGTCCTAATCTATGGGGTTTATCATAATCAGATAAAAATAATACAGTAAATAAAAAAATATAATATCTCATAAATAAAAAAATAACTAATGTCATACAAATGAGCAGGAAGATAATAAAGAAAAGTTTCATCGCATCTCCATGCGATTGGTATGTAGGGTACTATTCTTTCAATTCAGCATAGAGAACTCCAAAAAGAGACTTGTATCCTTCAGACATGGTATCCATCTCTTCAAGAAAATATATCCTAGCACATCGAACGAGATAGAATGCATGAGCAAGATCTCTTATGCTTCGGCTATAGGGAGCCTCATGTATGTCATGCTTTATACATGGCCTGATATCGTCCATGCTGTGAGTGTCACAAGTAGATATTAGTCAAATCTAGAGAAAGAACACTAGACTTCTATGAAATGTATCTTTAAGTACTTGAGAAGGACTAAGGATATATTTTTGATCTTTGAAAATAGAGAATTAAGGATACAGAGATATACTGATTCAGACTTTATGTCTGATATTGATGATTGAAAGTTGACATTAGGGAGTATTTTCTTATACAATGATAGTGCTGTGAGCTGGAAGAGTTCTAAGTAGATTATTATTGCAGACTCCACTATGGAAGTAGAGTATATCACCTCATTAGAAGCTATAAAGGAGGTATTTTGGTATAAAAAGTTTGTCGCTGAATTGTGTGTGATACCATCAGATGCCATTCTACTCTACTGTGACAACAATGGTGCCATAGCCCTTGCTAAGGAATCGAGGTCTCATCAAAAATTCAAAGACATCGAGTGACAGTTCCACCTCATCTATGATTATCTCAAGAAAGGATATGTTGAGGTGAAGAGAATCGACTCCACGGACAATATGGCTGACTCACTGATGAAGCAATTAAGCCAACAAAAGACTAAAGCCCACCTTGAGAAGATGAAATTTAGATTTGTAGCCAATTAGCTTTTGTACAAGTGGGAGTTTGTTAAATGTATGCCCTAGAAGTCAGATTAGCTGACACTTGTAAAACTTTCTTTGAGCATAATTTGTATTATTGACTTTTATATTAATAAAATTTAGATTTTTATCCATTCACATCTGGGTTTATTATGTCTGTGAATCATTCATTAAATTAATGGGTATGATAACACATATTCTCAAGAGTTGAGAATTTGAGACATGTGTTATTATTAATTAACTCATAAATTACTTTCGATCATAAGATCATCATAGGGACGGTGATTGATCCAAAAAGATTGGTACGTAATCACTTTCTTCATATAGATGAGTCTTGAATCTACGACGTAGAGACACCAGAGCGAAAGTGCAAATGCTTGTTAGGAGCAAGAAAACTGAGCATAACCAATCACAAGTAGTCACTAGGATATCTACCTTCTCGTTAATGACTTACTCATAACTGCAGTAGTGTATTTAGTTCTCTAACTTGAGGTGCATTAGCAGTTTACTTTGAGGGTGCTATAGTTTGACTACACTATAACTCAATCTCCTAGCCATATGGAGTCTTGAGGTGTATGTTGGCTACAGTATATTCATTATAAGAATTGGATCACACTAAGATGGGATCTATCAACCTCGATAGAAGAGAAGTAGTCCAATGTAGATCATGAGATTGAGTCTTAAAGCTCATGGCCATGGCAATGTAAATGATGAAAAGATATTTTCATAAGATTTCACATCGAACTCATATCGATTGATTCTAATATATGACAGAAATAAGGTTTGATAAGTTATCCTTGATCTATATCCTGTCAGAACTCATGATAGAAGAATCGAATCATACGATAACTGTACCTAGAAGTTTATTCCTTCAATTCTGATAGCTTACCACTACATATTGCTAGATAGCACTGATGGATTGTGAGAGCTCACTAGGATCATTCTGGATCGATGATCCTTAATGGTTGTGAGTTGGAATTAATTCAGCCCATTGAAAGGTGTTTCAATGATATTATGATGGAGATCATGGTATGTCTCACTACCAAATAGAATTGAACCTATGGGATCACACAATAATGAATTTAATCTTGGATTGACCAATTAAACTTGTGAAGTTATAATTGGATTAGGATTTGTCAAAATTCTATTAGGTTTAGGTACACCATGCTAGCACATGGTTAAACCCAAATTCTTCTTTGGACTTGATTCGTTATTGGATAAGATTTTGATCATGTCAATTTGATAGCCTTATTTCTGATCTAAATCCATTTTGATTTGGATTTAGAGGGGCACCTAATTGGGTGCTCAAGTGGATTAGATCAAGACAATTAGTTAGCTCTTTTTCTTCCATGACTTGGCACAGAATTTATGGAAGGGAGAGTGGGGTGCACACCACCTTTGGATGAGATCTAGAAGGGGCGCACAATGAAAAAAAGTTCGATCAGGATCAGATTGCCAGAGTGCATCTGAAAAATTTTCTATTTTATTAATTGATATCTTTTATAAATTACTTTGTATGCAGTGGAATAAGGATCAAAATCCTTAGGGATTACTCAAATTTGATGCCTCACGAGGTCTGGATGTGAAGACCCTCTACTTTGTGCACACGCAAGCACCGTAAGAAAGTAAGATGATCCTCGAGGTGTTGATCTCTCAGAAGGGGAGCAAAGGATTGTAGGGATCAGATCTCCACATGCTTGGAAGGGACTCTTGATGCCAAGAAAAGAGAGCACCAAAGAACCCTCGCAAAACCAAGATAGATGTCTGCCCACACCTCTCTATTCCTTATGGTATTTTACTTAGTTTTGTCGCACAAAATAATTGCATACCCCAATAGTCAGAGATCCCTCCTTTAAATAGGTGATGCCCCATAATCTGATCAAGACTTTTGATTCAAAACCATATTTGAATTAGTCCAAACTTTATTTAAGAAGGAAATCGAGTGGAGAAAGGAGAGCACCTCATCCTTCACGCAAGAACCCTTCACGTGCGCACAAGATGGGCAAAAATAATTAGTGCCCCATCTCCTCTTGGTCAGCCACTTTATGAGAGAGAGTCTCAGGTTTTGAGACTCTTAAGATCTATTCCTAATTGGGCTCAAATCGAATCCAATTCGAATCTGATTCGAACCAAATTCGAATAGGCTGTCAATCCAAATCTGATTAAGATATCGGTCTAAGTCTAACTTAGATTTTTAACCCAACAGGTCTTAATTAAATTAGATCTAATCTAAAATTAATTAAGACTCAAAATCTCTCATGAATTCCTTGGATCATTGATCAGATCATTATCATCTCTGAAATTAAACCTGCATCTCATATCTAGTGCTAGCTAGATAAAGTCAACTATTTAATTTCATATGATCTATAATTTAATTCTCAATTAAGCTAATCTATTTATTTAATCAAGTCATATATTTTCAAATGTAACACATAAATGTTAGGTCAATTCTTTCCTATGTTGCTTGACTTTGTACATGGCTCTATAGGTTTGAACACTAAGCAGATAGTATAGGAACAATTTTTTGTATTAATCGAAGTTATCATCTAGTAATAGTTTTCGATATTCAAATAAGTCAAATATTTATAAAGTGATATTTAAGAATATATGCATATGATTACCGCATAATTCATCCCTTTGACCCTGAATGCTCATGAGGATCTAGGGTTTGTTGTCAACCCTGAATGACTCATCCATATTCTATTTCAACCTTTCAAATCTATCACATGGATTATCTTGACCAAGATTTTACTAAATTAAAAATATAATGATGCATTGTCTCTTGTAATCTGGAGGGATCAATCCCATCTTGATCTACGCATAGACTTCGCAAATATTTGGCTGTACCCTATAGCCTTCTTGTTGGGAAATATATCTCAAAAGCCAATCGTCAAGCTATTGACGATTGAGCAACCAAGTATTATAATTGATTTGTTAATAAAAAAAATATATTTTTGATATTTTCATCATAAGTTTTTATCTTCTAACGAACTCTATTGTTATGATGAAGTCCTTAGAACTATTTAAGTTTGATAAAGAGAGAATTTATCGATTAGTCTTTAAAATTATTCACGACCAAATTATAGGCTGTTAATAAGGACGACAGCTTCTATCGAGCATAGAATGCTGTAGGCCATATGGTTTGATTGTCCTCTTAACCAAGGAGTATGGAGACACTGGTATGGCATACAGGTGAGATGTAAGGGTACATCATCATTGAACGTGACTAACTCCAGAGCATTCTGCTATCAAGAATATCTCTGATGGGATATAGGTATAAATATCCCTTAGACCTGAGATCACCTCAGTGACTTGCAAGCAACTCACTGTGCTTTGGTACTGGACTAACTAAATTTTTAATTCAGTGATGGAAGGCTTCTGGGCACAGTCAAGTACTTGTAAAGTCAGAGTGTGATCGAGATGGGATTGATCACTCCAAGAGTTGGAGAAGAATGAGTCACTGTATTTTAATTTAGCAAAATCTTGGCCAGGGTAATCCATCAAATGGATTTGATATTTTGAAATACAATGTGGACAACCTGATCAGAGTCGACAATTGAACTCTGAGGTATCCTATGATCATTTTGATCAAGGGGATGAATTATATGAAAACAATATCTACATGGGTTCTAAGGATGTTGTTCTACACATTCGACCTATCCGGCCATCGGGTATCATTGCTAGATGGTCACTTCAATTGGTACAAAAATTTATTCTTATGCTACCAACTTAGGTTCGAACCTATGAGGTCACACATATTAGAGTTCATGATCCGATCGGATGGTTGATCAATGATTAAGAATCGTTCTAGGGTTAAACGACCAATATGATTGACATTTAACCTAATGTAAGTGTTGCAGGAGGATCGATTAGCAATTCAATTGCTAATTGGCTTAATTTGATTAAGCCAATGGATTGAGATTAAGTCTAATTGAATATGATTTAATTAGATTTAGTTTGGGCTTGGTTGGATCAAGTTCAATTGATTTATTGCAAGAAAAAACTAGTCCTAGTTCAATTAGGACTTGGATCAACCTAATTTCTAATTTGATTAAAAAATTAAAATAGATTTAAATATAATTTAATCTGATTAAATTAAATTTTTAATTAGGTTAAAATCTATTTTAATTGAATTAATCTAATTTTAGTTTGATTTGGTTTGAGAAACCAAATTAAAACAAGTTATAAGATAGAATCCTAGTAAGACTAGGATTCTACCTTGCACCACATAAGCCCCCCCCACTCCCTCTCTCTTATTCCATGACAATTCCCTCTTACTTTGTGTGACAAAATTCTCTCCCAAGTCTTCACCATGCCCAAAAGGTTTCCCTTCTTCTTTCTTACATGGAAGATGGTTGTGGATCAAATCAAAGTAAGAATAAGTTTGGATTTCAAATTCTATGAGATAGTTTTAGAAATGTAAAACTCTTTCCTTTTTGTATCAATTTTATCCAGATTTTTCTTAAAATTTTGCAAATTTTATGACACTTGATAGGCACCCTTTGCTGTTGGTCCACACACAAAAAGAAGGAGGGGGCACCCAGGAGTTGGGTGCCCCTTATCTTGCCATGTTTGGATAAACCTTGACTAGGTATTTGACCTAGATAAAGACTCTATCATATCTCTCTATATAAAATGAATTTATTTATAAAATTTTTGTAAAAAATAGATAAATAAGAGATCCTTGGGGCATCCAAAAGTCAGAGAGAAAGAAGGTTGGGGTATGGAGATATAATAGACACAAGATAGGGTGTCTAGAGAGGGCAAAGAGAAGAAGAAGAGGGTCTTCTTCTAGGGTTGTTGTGTTCATCTTTTCCCTTTCTCCATCTTGAATTTTTTGAGAGTGTATCAGATCTAAAACTCCTCCTCTTACTTCTTATCTTTGGAAGAGTTCAAATCAAGAAGGAGGCACCTGATCAACCATCGAAGAAGGATCAGCGCAGTACTAGCATACTGTGCTGATTTCCTAGAGCAGGACTTCTGATCGGGATTCGTGGACTCGTGTGGATGACTCCTAGAGGTCGGACATGTGTACGGCTTGCAACATCATCCTCAAACTTGGATCAGAAAGGTTAGAACACCTCACTTGCAAGGTAATAGATCTGATCTATTGTTTATCACATACATTAGAAGTAGCATAGAAACATGTTGATATGATCAACATGTAGTTCATTCTCTATACATTTTAATTTCTGATTTAATGCCATGTAATAATCATGTAATAGGATCCTAGATCTAAGGATTCTCTAGTTTTATAATTTTGATTTATTCTAGTCTTCCACTGCATGATCTTGAAAAAGTTTCAAGATCTAACACAGAAATCCTAGATCTGATTCCTGCAATTGGTATCAGAGCCAGGTTGTTTATTATATGATTATTTATACATGCTTAGATTATTTTTTAGATTAGATCTAATTTATAATCTGATTATTAAATCTAAAATTAAAATTTTTAGATCAATCACGAACTGCAAGGTTGTCCTACTGTAAGGTTTATCCCTTACAGTGCAAAGGTTGTCCTAGTTCGTGTAGATCTATCTTTAATCATAAATTTGTTAGATGTGACCTCGATTAAATTTATGATTTATTAAATTTAAAATATATTTAAATCTAAAATAAAATCTCTTTATTAATATAACCTGTACAAAGAACCATCATATTTTTGTCTGAAAATTTTACGCAGTTTAAAGTTGAAATTATTTCAATTACATAAACCTGTTTAGATTAGATCTAAAGTAGTTCATGTTTATTTCATTTGAATCTTGATTATGAATCAAACATGCAACTTGGTTGGTGGAACCATATTGTAAAATTATTTTACAAACATAAAAATTATTTTCAAAAAGCCGAATCCCAACCCTCAGTCCAAAACTTAATTGAAAATTAAGAAGTTGTTTTGATTAGATTCAAGAATTGTGAATTGAAGAACCTAAGACACAAACCATAGCACATTGGGTTAATAAGTTAGTGGGAATTAAGTCCATTAATTGGGTTAGACCTAAGGTTAGATTAAAGATGGACTTAATTAGAGAATTGACTAAATCTAATCAATTATTGTCTTTAATTAGGTCAAGGATTCTCTAGATCAATTATAATAGTTATAGTTGGTCAAGTCCATATCTTTAACGAGAACCAAATGGACTTGATTCCTGGTTAAGCGGTCTAGCATGAACTATTAGGTTGATCCAATTGAAACTAATTAAACTAGTTGGTGTCTAAGGTAAACCAGACCGATGGTTTTTAATTGGGAGCCCGTTTACCTGGCCATTTCTGATGGTCTCTAAGGCAAGCTTTGGCAGACCCTCCCACCGATCGAACTTACCTGGCCTCTTGGTGAAATTATATTTTGATTGGATCACTTGACTATTCGAGCTGACCCATGTCAGCTAGGTAAATCAGTGTGACTGATTTAGGTTTTCCTAGACCAGCCCTTTTAATGGTCTCCCTTAAGCTGACTTGATGAAGCCAATGGGAGGATCATAATAAGCTGGTTCATCTGACCTCATCTTCTAAATCAACTAAATTTTTTAAAATTATTAGGTCCTTAAAATAAAATAGTTATGATGATAACTAGATCATAGCCTCCCATTAAGTAGATGATAATGGGTCCATCAGTTGGATAATCATTGGAGGCCCAAAGGCCTAGTGCTTATCGGCTGATGGAATTATTATTCATAATATGATTTCTTGACTGCATCTTTCTAAATGATGGTTAGGTTAGCCAACCAAAATTGGGCCTAATCATTCATTGGCTAGATGGGCCAAGTATGGTCATGTTAATGGTTGGACCTAACCAGACCTTTTCAGTGGAGGCCAAAGCCTACTGATTAGGGACTGGAGTAAAATTAAAATTACTAGAAATTATTTAAAGAAATAATTGGTTGTGAACCTACCCTTAGATGTACATAGGTTAGCCAACCAAAGTTAGGCTTGTGTGCAATCTAAGTGGATTCTAGTACCCATTAAGGAATTAGGATAATTCTTCAAATTAGAGGTAGATGCTACCAATTCGAATAAAATAGTGGGAGAAACTTTTTGATTAAAATCCAAATATTTAGGTTTAATGAATCAATTACTAATTAGGTTATGATTTTTCTTTGTGCAGGTATGGCCGCTTCCCTATCACTCCGATCATTGTTGGACAATGATAAGTTGGTGGGACCCAACTTCGGTAGCTGGTACCGAAAGTTGAAGATAGTTCTAGAGCATGAATGGATCCTATATGTGATAACGGATCCTGCACCTAAGGAGCCAGCTATCAATACACGTGGAACAGTCAGAGATACTTATCAAAAGTGGCTCAGTGATCGGACCACAGTGCACTGCATCATGCTGGCTGCCATGAGCGACGAGTTCAGTCACAAATTTGAGACAGCTCAGCCAAAGGACATGCTTCATGTGTTGGAGGATATCTTTGGCACACCTGATATCATGGGGAGGTACAAGACTAGTTGTTCCATCTTCAATATGAAAATACGGGATGATGCCTCTGTCACTGATCATGTATTATACATGATCGAGCTGATGGAGCATTTGAGCTGAAGGAAAAACTAGCTTTTTCCACCGTAGGATCTTCCAGATCTAATGAGATCTGGGATAGAATATTTTAAAAAAAATATCCTACAATTATTTCAGATCTAAAATCTATTAGATCTAATTTCTATTATCTGATATTAAATCTAAAATTAAATCTAAAAACATGAGGAATACAGAAATACCTCTAGGATAATTTGATTATCCTGTAGATGATCGCAGCGATGCCCGAGGTTCTGATTTAGCCATGCAGTCGCCTGGCCTCTACCGGTATCCACTCAAGTAGGATCTGAATCATCTTCTCCTCATGAATCTTTACTCCAAAAATTAGATCTGGATCTGATCTGGAAGTTCTTCAAAAGACCTTCTGAAGCTGGAGCAGTGGCTTCTCGATGGATTGCTGCAGCCTCCTGATCAGGCCACCACCACGCCATGGATTAGCACCAGATGGATGCCCAACTTCTTGGGCGTGAAGAGGGGAGAGAGAAGACTAGAGGAGGCATAGAGAGGTGGAGGGGTTTCAGACTTTTGCTGGGTATGGTGCAGAGCTCTTTAACCCTAGGCGCAGACAGGGTTTAAATAGACCCTGCTGCGCCACGCAGTGCCACATCATTCGACCAATCAAAAAATTCCAATTAATTTTGAAAAATTTTGATTGGTGGAGTGATGTCATCTGATCATATCAGATAAGAATCCCCACAATCTCTCCTACTATTGGCACCAACACTAGATAAGCCCAGTGAGGTTGGCACCCAATAGTCCAAGTTGATCAAGGCTTCAGAGTTCTCATCTCATGGGACTCTGTTCTTTATCCAATTGGAGTGCAAGCCTAATCTGATTATGGCACCCACTTTGAGGCTGAATTTAGTAGGTGGACACTCCACAAAAACTCTCCATTGACCTCTTGCCAAGTGACGTTTAGTCCAAGGTCCATGGGTCAACGTTTGACCGATGTTTGAAAATGAAAAATGACAGGTGACAGGAATTAGCAGGTGTTTGTCTTTAATTCATCTCATGAATTAAGATAAGTCTTTTCTAAGTTGGACTGACTCTAGTCAGATTGAGAGAAATTTTTTCAAGGTTCTCTGGGTGAGTCAAATCATATTTGGCTTAGTCGAGATAGAAAAGATTACACAAGGAGAAAGTTAGGCTCAATCATGTGCTAGCACAATTTTCTTGAACCTAATTGGATCTAATCCAAATCAATCAAACTGGGCTAGCTCAATTGATGACATCCAGACCCTAACTCTTATTTGTATGATCCAGTTAGGTTTATTTCTATATGGTAATGAGACATGTCATGATCTCATCATCAACATCATCAAAACTCCTTTCGATGGACCAGAACTCCTCTGATTCAAATAATTAGAATGATCGATCATCAAGATCATTCTAATTGCTCTCAAAATCTATCAATGATACCTAGCAGTATATGATGGCAACCCATCAGAACTGAAGATGAACCTCTCAGTACAGCTACCTGTGTGATTGAGTTTCTCTATCATGAGTCCCGACTAAATTAGGGTTAAGGTGAACTCGTCAAACCCAACATCAGTCATATGAATCAATCGATGGATTCAAGTCCGATGTGAAACCCTAATGGAAAACTCTTTTCCATTATTTCACTCTACCATGGCCATGGGCTTAAGGACTTGATCTTTCGATCATTATAGGACTACTCCTCACATCTACCGAGGTTGATAGATCCCATCTTGGTGTGATTTGGTTCCTACAATGAATATGCTACAGCCAACATACACCTCAGGATTTCAAATGGCTAGGAGATCGAGTTATGGTGTAGTCAAACTATAATACACTCAAGGTGAATTGTCGATGTACCTCAGGTCAAAGAACTAGACACACAGCTGCAGCATCGAGCTAGTCATCGACAAGAACATAGACTTCCTTATAACTGCTCGAGGTGGTCACGCTCAATACTCTCATTTTTAATGAATACCTGTACTCTCACTCTGGTGTCTCTATACTGTAGACTCAAGACATATCTATCTTAAGAAAGCGATCGTACACCAATCTTCCGGATCGATCACCATCCTCATGATGATCCTATGGTCAGGAGCTGTTTATGAGTTAGTTATGTAAATTCATACCTTAAATTTTCAACTCTTGAAAATATGAATTAACATTCCTACTAACTCAAAGGATGTATCACAGACATAATGTACACAATGTGATAGTAGAATAATCCTTGTATTCATTTATAGTCAAAATTATCTTGTTAGATGTGTACCCTAGATGCCAGATTGGTTGACATATTCCTATACAAATCTAAGGATAAATTTATAATTTTGACTATAAATGAATAAAAGGATTATTCTACTATCACATTGTGTACATTATGTCTGTGATACATCCTTTGAGTTAGTAGAAATGTTAATTCATATTTTCAAGAGTTAAAAATTTAAGGCATGAATTTACATAACTAACTCATAAACAGCTCCTGACCATATGATCATCACGAGGATGGTGATCGATCCGAAAGGTTGGTGTACGATCACTTTCTTAGGGTAAATATGTCTTGAGTCTGTGGTGTGGAGATACTGGAACGAGAGTATAGGTATTCATTGAGCACGAAAGTACTGAGCATGATCATCTCGAGCAGTCATAAGAAAGTCTACCTTCTCATCGATGACTAGCTCGATGCTGCAGCTGTATGTCTAGTTCTTTGATCTGAGGTACATCGATAGTTCACCTTGAGTGTATTATAGTTTGACTACACCATAGCTCAGTCTCCTAGCCATTCAAAATCCCGAGGTGTATGTTAGCTGTAGCATATTCATTGTAGGAACCAAATCGCATCAAGATGGGATCTATCAACCTCGGTAGATGTGAGGAGTAGTCCTGTAATGATCGAAAGATCAAGTCCTTAAGGCCATGGCCATGGCAGAGTGAAATAATGGAAAAAAAAATTTTATTAGGGTTTCACATCGAACTCGGATTGATCGATTGATTCATATGACTGATGTTGGGTTTGATGAGTTCACCTTAACCCTAATTCAGTCGGGACTCATGATAGAGGAAATCAATCACACAGGTAGCTACACTGAGAGGTTCATCTTCAGTTCTGATGGATTGCCACCATATACTGTTAGGTGTCACTGGTGGATTTTGGAAGCAATTAGAATGATCTTGATGATCGATCATTCTAATTGTCTGAATCAGAAGAGTTCTAGTCCATCGAAACGAGTTTCGATGATATCGATGATGAGATCATGACATGTCTCATTACCATACAGAAATAAACTTAATTGGGTCTCACAAATAAGAGTTAGGGTCTGGATGTCATCAATTGAGCTAGCCCAGTTCGATTGATTTGGATTAGATCCAATTAGTTTCAAAAAAATTATGCTAGCACACGATTGAGCCTAACTTTCTACTCGTGTAATCTTTTCTATCTCGACTGAGCCAAATGTGATTTGACTCACCCAGAGAACCTTGAAAAGGTTTCTCTTTGTTTAACTGGAGCCAGTCTAACTCAAAAAGGATTTGTCTTAATTCATGAGATAAATTAAAGACAAACACCTGCTAATTCCTGTCACCTATCATTTTTCATTTTCGGACATCAGTCAAACGTTGACCCATGGACCTTGGACTGAAGGCCACTTGGCAAGAGGTCATTGGAGATTTTTTATGGAGTGTCCACTTGCTAAATTCAGCCTCAAAGTGGGTGGCATAATCAGATTAGGCTTGTGCCCCAATTGGATAAGGATCAGAGTCCCATGAGATGAAAACTCTGAAGCCTTGATCAACTTGGACTGTTGGGCGCCAACCTCACTGGGGTTATCCAGTGTTGGCGCCAACAGTAGGAGAGATTGTGGAAATTTTTATCTGATATAATTATATGATATCACTCCACCAATCAAAATTTTTCAAAATTAATTAAAATTTTTTGATTGGTCGAATGATGTGGCACTGCGTGGCGCAGCAAGGTCTATTTAAACCCTGTCTACGCCTAGGGTTAAAGAGCTCTGCGCCATACCCAGCAAAAGCCTGAAACCCCTCTACCTCTCTATGCCTCCTCTGGTCCTCTCTCTCCCCTCTTCACGCCCAAGAAGTTGGGCATCCATCTGGTGCTAATCCAAGGCGTGGTGGCGGCCTGATCAGGAGGCTACAGCAATCTGTTGAGAAGCCGCTGCTCCAGCTTCAAAAGGTCTTTTGAAGAACATTCAGATCAGGTCCAGATCTAATTTTTAGAGTGAAGATTCATGAGGAGAAGATGATCCAGATCCTACCTAAGTAGATGCCAATAGAGGCCAGACGACTGTGTGGCTAAATCAGAACATCGGGCATCACTACGATCATCTATGGGGTAATCAAATTACCCTAGAGATATTTTTATATTTCTTATATTTTTAGATTTAATTTTATATTTAATATTAGATAATAAAAATTAGATCTAATATATTTTAGATCTAAAATAATCATAGAATATTTTTTTTGAAATATTCTACCCCAAATCTCATTAGATCTGGAAGATCCTACGGCAGAAAAAGCTAGTTTTTCCTTCAATTGGTATTAGAGCCAGGTTCATGGCTCTATTTCAGATCTAATTTAGATCTAATTTTTATTTTTATTTATTTGATATTGATAGATTTTAGATATCACATCAGATGTGATAGGATCTGAAATTAAAAAATTTAAAATTAAATCTAAGTAAATCTAACATGTATGAGATGCATGACTAGACTAGGAGTAGTTTAATCTATGAATAGTTTTATAGTTTTATATTTTAATATGATTAAAATATAAATTAGATCTAATTTATTATTTATTTTTTTGATATTATAAATATTATATTCATATTAAAAAATAGAAAATAAAAATTTAATTAATACCTAAGATTGATCTGTTGCATGCCTAGACTAGTTGTAGAATTATTCTAGTAACTATCTAGAATAGATTTCATATTGAATAGTTTAATTTAAATCTTTTTTTTCAGATATTGCATGTGATGTATCAGATCTGAAAATATGCTAATTAGATTAGATTTTAATACATGAGATGTATGCAAAGCATGTATAAGCTAGATCTGAAATTATATATATGATATGTAACTTAGATCTAACTAGTTTTGTAGTTAAATTAATATTTCTGATTAAGGTGTTTCTCATGGCCATCCGGTCATAAGAACAAAGTAGGGTTTCAGACCCTCTCCTCCCTTTCAATGAGATATTCTTATGGCGTATCGGGGTGCTGCGCATTCATCTTTAATCAGAAATCAAATTTACTTTTCTGCAAAATCCTAGATCTTGAAACCTTAGGATTTATTTTACATATTTTATTTATGAACCCAAGACTTGATTAATGAATTAAGCTTATGAAATCAAATTAGGTCTAAAATTGAGAATTTCAGATCTAAGTCATTTTCATAAAATTGAGTTCGGGCTTGGATAGCTCTATTAGGTCTAACGATTGATCAAACTGAATCAAAAGTTGGTTAGGTGGGATCATAAAAACTAATAATTGACCAGCCTAATAGGATTAAGTCTAGGCCAAGGTCAAATCATATTCAGATGTGACTCGATCAAGTTAAGACCTAATTTGGCTCAGTGGTTAGAGCCTGGATTGTAGGCTAACCCAATTGGTTTTGATTCGATAATTTGGTATCTAAGGTAAGTTGGGCAGATACGACCGACTGATTTTTAATTGGAAGCTACTCGACTCGAATGCATTCTTGTCGAGTTAATGATATATTCTTTCCATCGGTCTCACTTACCTGGCCATATGTGTCGATCCAGTTCTGATTTGAGGTGGCTAACAATTCGAGTTAACCCATGCCACTAAGTTAGTCATAATTATTATGACTATGTCAAGTCAAGTTTAATGAGACCTAAATCAAATCTCCCTAAGAAAATATTAAGTCTAAGGTCTTCCACCATTATGGATGTGCGGGCCCTTGCCAGGGTTGATTGTTCTCGATTGGTTACAGTGGCTCAGTTGCATCGGGAGGACGCAACCATGTTCATTAGGCATTGGATGCTATGGATTAGAGGATGGGTTGTGCTTAATATTTTGGATGCAGTGAGGGATCCAATCAGGAATCTAGTTCGTGCAAATGGTGGGTCTGACTTAACTAAGGATTGGAGCAATATTTCGGACATGATGAGCTTCATGAATTAGAGACCAAGTTTTGGATGCACCATGATTAGAGAATCATTGGACAAGAGTTGTCCACTCATCAGTTGACCCATCACCAATAACTATTAGGTGAGGTGGTGAGCCAGTCGGTGAGACTGCACCACCCACTAGAATCACTAATCACGAAGATTTTCACATCTCTACCTAGGGAGTGCAGAGATCTGAGAAAATAGTGGAAGCCTAATTTGTTTAAAAATGAAATCTCTAAACAAATTGGTTAAGTCTGATTACAAAATCTAACTAGAAACTTTTGACTCTCTACAAGAAACATGTCTGCGTCCAACCCCCTGACCAAAATACTAGACACCCACATATTGATTGGATCCAATTTTAAGGACTGGTTGAGAAACTACAGAATTATTCTGGATTCTGAGAAACTGACTCATATCTTGGATCAGGACCCACCTACCATGCCAGCACATCCGACTGCTAAACAGAGAGCGTCTCTGAAAAAGTGGATGGATGACGATAACAAAGCCAGGTACTACATGTTGGGTGCCATGTCTGATGACTTGCAGCGCCAGCATGAGAACATTATGACAACCCATCAAATGTTAACTCACCTACAAGAGTTGTTTGGTGAACAAAGTCGTGCAGCCAAGTATCAAGTCTGTCAAAGACCTTTTAAGGCCAAAATGCGTGATAGGCAGTCAGTCCAAGATCATTGTTTGACAATGATCAAGGACCTTGAGGAGTTTGAGAAGCTCGATGTCATCTTAGATAGGGATTTTTAGATTGTTGTGATCCTTCAATCCTTGTCTGATGCATATGGTCAGTTCATCATGAATTTTCATATGCATAAGATGTAGTGTACCTTAGCTGAGTTAATGAACATGTTGGTTACGGCTGAGCTTTCTTTGAAGGGTTCAAAAGGCTCAGTCTTTACTGTGGAGCAGATTTCTTTCAAGAGAAAGTCTTTTGGAAAGAAGAAGTCTGCAAAGAAGTAGAAGGTGGATGGAAAGAAGAAGAAGATGGAACCGAAGAAGAAGGCTACTGAAAAGGGAAAATATTTTCACTGTAATTCAGACGGCCATTGGAAGCGAAACTGTCCTCAGTACCTGGCCATCCTAAAGAACAAGAAGGATGGTCCTTCTGGAGGTATGCTCATTATAGAATCTAATCTTACGGTTTCCTCTACATCCAGTTGGATACTTGACTCTGGTTTTAGTGCTCATTTGTGCACTTCTATGCAGGATCTTGAGGAGAGCAGAAGGTTGAGGGATGGGGATATGATCTTATGCATCGAGAATGGAGCAAAAGTTGCTGCTGTGGCCGTGGAAACCTACCCTCTGCGATTATTGTTAGGATTAGATTTAGTTCTTAGAGATTGTTATTATGTGCCTGCAGTAAGCAGGAATTTGATTTCTGTTTCATGTTTAGCACAAGAAGGCTATGTGATTAGCTTTCATAAGGACTATTGTAACATATTTTATGAAAATAATAAAGTTGCTATTAGTTTTCTTATTAATGGTCTCTATCAGTTATATATTAATGTATCTGTATTTTATATCGAGCAAAATATGAATGCCAAAGGAATTAAAAGCCCTAGAGATAGTCTAAATGATAGGTATCTATGGCACCTAAGACTAGGTCATATAGCGGAAGATAGGGTTAACAAATTGGAGAAATCCGAGCTATTGAGTCTGTTGACTTTCGAGTCATATCTAGTTTGTGAATCATGCCTTCAAGGCAAAATGATCAAGCTCCCTTTTATAGGACATGGGAAAAGGACCACAGACCTACTTGCCCTAGTACATACGAATGCGTGCGGCCCATTTGATGTGACGGCTAGAGACAACTATGTCTACTTCATTATCTTTACCGATGATATGTTTAGGTACGGATATGTATTTCTAATGAAACACAAGTCTGAAGCCTTTGAAAAGTTCAAAGAATTTAGATATGAGATAGAAAAATAAACAGGAAAGCCCATTAAGGTTCTTCGATCTGATCGAGGAGGTGAATACCTTGGTTAGGAGTTCCTAAACTATCTTAAGGACAATGACATAGTCTCTCAATGGACTCCACCTGGAATGCCACAACTCAACAGGATTTTAGAATGGAGAAATCGGATCCTATTAGATATGGTCTGTTCCATGATGAGCTTCACGGACCTCCCTGAGTTTCTTTAGGGACATTGTCTCATGACAGCAATATATATATTAAATAGAGTTTCCTCTAAAATCATTCCTACCACACCGTATGAGATATGGCATGGTAAGAAGCCAAGTCTGAGTCATCTCAAAATTTGGGGTTGTCCGGCTCATGTCAAGAGACAGCAGGCGGACAAGTTAGAGTTCAAGTCTTTTAGAGCTCGGTTCATAGGATATCCTAAAGAGTCATTAGGATACTATTTCTATATTTCGGAAGACTACAATGTGATTATGAGTCGACATACTATTTTTTTTGAAAAATAGTTCATTCAAGATGGTAGCATTAGAAGAATAATTAAGCTCAAGAAGAATGTCTCCCAAGAGCAACGAGCTAATGAACCTGAGGAACCCAATCAATTAGAACCAGTCCTAACACAACCACTTCCACCTCATAGATCGACTAGGATTTTTTGTCCTCCTAAAAAATACTTAGGTACTATACAAGAGGATGTAGATAAAATATTCCTCACGAGAAATGGAGCTCATGGTAATGACCCCAAGACCTATGATGAGGCAATATCAGATATCGACTCCGAGAAATGGTTAGAGGCAATGAGATCAAAAATTGATGCGATGCACTCAAACCAAGTCTGGACCTTGATAGATCCACCTGAAGGTATTGTACCTATTAGATGTAAATGGATCTTCAAGAGAAAGATAGGTGCAGATGGGAATGTGGAGACATTCAAGGCTAGGCTCGTAGCGAAAGGTTATAGTCGCGCGAAGGCATTGACTATCAGGATACCTTCTCACCCATAGCCATGCTAAAATCCATCCATACATTACTTGCTATTGCAGCCTATTTTGATTATGAAATATGGCAGATGGACGTAAAAACTGTGGAGAAAATTCAGTGCAGGGGTAAAATGGTAATTTTAATTTTTTTCAAAATTATGATTTTATAATAGAAAAATATTAATTAATCTAATTAATTAATATAAATTTATCCTACACTAGGATCTAAATATGATATATAGCATGCATTCATTTAAATTTGAAATTCAAATTCGAACAGTAAACACTTTACTGTAATGTGTTCAGAACACAATACCTTTGTGTGGGTAGTAGATTGCCACAATCTGATCACCGTCGGAAGAGTCTGATCATTGCGATGTAGCCACATAGCATGTCTGGCCTCTGTGGATCATCCACACGAAGATCTCGATCTGATCGACTCCTCACGAGTGCTAGCTCGTTGTAGAGCCCTTTTGACAGTCGATACTGATCGAACTCCTTCGATCGATGTCTGTCGATTCTTCGGACACTCCAGATCATCAATAGACATGCTTGAGAGGATGTTGAAGATTTTTTTGAGATTTTATGGGCTCACGACACTCATAGCTCACTTTCTCACTTCCCGAACCCCAAGCTAAAACTCTAGGGAACTCACCGGAAACCTTGCACCAACTTTTCTTTTTTTCTTTCTTTTTCTCTTTGAAGGATATGGACTTCCTTCTCACACACAAAACTTCTCACGCCCTAGAATTTTTCTCCAAAAATCTTCTTCTTGCATGCCCCACTCTTCTCCTCCTTTTACAACAACGTCAAACATCTTATCCAAAAGAAAGGATAAAGATGAGTAATTGCACATTTGAATTCAAATCAAATTTTGAATTCAAATGGACACCAACTCATCCCTTATCCACTAAAGACGTGAGGCATGGCTTAAATTATGGATGGAGTGATTTCATGAGAAACCTTTTCTCATGTAATAAATAGGGCGTAAAAAAAGGGATAAGGTGCAAAGATTGATTGTCCATTCAAATTCAAACTTTATTTTGAATTTGAATGGCCAACCAATCATCCTTATCTATTCATATGGCACATTAAAGTGGGGCATGGAGAGGGCTTGGCATGAGGAAAAAATTCATGAGAAGTTCCTTCTCATGAATTCAAATGGGTGCAATGGAAGTGAGGTGGCGCATGGAGATTGGGTCAAGGTGGTTTAATTATTTAAACCAACCTAATTGAACCAAATAAGTTAGGTCCAATTAGACTAATTTAAACCCAACTTAATTAGACTTAATTAGGCTCAATAAAATACTAATCAAATCAGGAATTGACTAAGCCCAACCCCTGATCAAATCAGGGACCAAACCATCTTGACGATTAGGTCAACTCTTAACCTAATCGGGTCAAACCCAACTGAATCCAATTCAATTGGACTTGATCCAAAAATAATTACTCAATCAAATTGAGTTAATTAGCGATCAAATCACTAATTAAACCTCTCATGAATACTGAGTCCAAAACCAATGGGCAATCAGACATCAGAATTCATCGATATGTAACCCTGATCGAAAAGTCCCAACCAGTGGGACTCTTGACCCCGGTACCCATAATGTGTGAAACTCATGATCAGAGAATCCTGATTCTCGATCATCGAGTCCTAAACATGTAGGATTCTACATCAGCCATCATATCAGATAGGAACCTCTAATGTGTGTGACCCCGCAGGTTCGAACCTAAGCCGGTAGCACAGGAACCAATTTTTGTGCTAATCGAAGTGACCATCTAGCAATGGTACCCGACATTCAGATAGATCGAAGAGTTGCAATCACAACACTCAAAACCTACATGAATATGGTTACTATATAATTCATCCTTTTGACCCCTGTGTTTAGGACGACTCAAGGTTAAATTGTCAACCCTGATCAGATCATCCGGATCATGCTTAACTCAAACAGTCCTGTGACTCCTCACGAGGACTACCCTGGCCAAGATTTTGCTAAATTGAAACATGACTGTACACAGCTCCTAAACTGGAGTGGTCAATCCCTTCTTGACACACACACTGACAAGTCAAGTACTTGACTACACCCAGCAGCCTTCCATCACTGAATTAAAAATTCAGGTAGTCCAGTGCCTAAGTGCAGTGAGTTGCTTGCAAGTCACCGTGGCGGTCTCAGGTCAGAGGGATATTTATACCCATATTCCATCAGAGCAAATCTTGACAACAGAAATAGATCCAGAGTCGGTCACGTTCAGTGCAGATGTACCCTTACATCTCACCTGTATGCCATACCAGTGTCTCCACACTCATTGTTTAAGAGGACAACCAACCTATATGGCACACAATGAACTATGCTTGATAAATATTGTCATCCTTGGTAACAACGTATCATTTGATCGCGAACAGATTTAAGGACTAAACGATAAATCTTCCTTTGTCGAGTCTAAATAGTCCTAAGGACTTTACCACAACATAGGAGTTCATTAGAAGATGAAACATTTTGAGATGAAAAATATCAAAATAATTTTTATTAATTCATAATTCATGTACAAATACAAAAATGAGCACAACCGTCAACAGACTAACGATTGACTTTGGGATACTATTCCCAACAATCTCCCACTTGGCCTAAAGCCAATCGGTGCAGTATCTAATACCCATCTTCGACTTGTAGTTGTCGAACTCCTTCACCGCAATGGCTTTAGTGAATGGGTCAGCCAGGTTCTCCTTTCCATCGATTATCTGAAGATCGACATCACCTCGATTTACAATTTTCTGGATGAGATGGTAGCAGCACAGAATATGCTTCGTCCACTGGTGTGCCTTTGGTTCCTTCGCCTGAACAATGGCTCTAAAGCTGTCACAGTAGAGCAGAACTGGACCAACAAGGGAGGGTGCTACTCCGAGCTCGGTGATGAATTTCCTCAGCCACACTGCTTCTTTGGTAGCATCTGATGCAGCGACATACTCCACCTCGCAAACTGAATCAGCCACTGTGTGCTGCTTGGAACTTTTCCAGCAAATAGCCCCACCATTAAGGGTAAAAATAAATTCTGACACACTTTTACTGTCATCATGATCAGACTGGAAACTAGAGTCTGTAAACCCTATATGTCTCAAGTTTGATTCACCATAAACAAGCCACTAGTCCTTAGTATTTCTTAAATACTTCAGGATGGTTTTAACAACCTTCCAGTGATTCTCCCCTAGATCAGATTGGTATCTACTCACGACCCCTAGTGAGTATGCCACATCTGGTCATGTACATGTCATGGCGTACATGATAGATCCCACTATCGAAGCATATGGAATCCTACCCATACGCTCTCTCTCTTGAGGTGTTGTCGGACAATCCCTCTTCGAGAGAAAAATTCCATGGCCTATCGGAAGATAGCCTTTCTTGAAATTCTCCATGCTGAACCTCTTCAGCATAGTATCTATGTACGTAGACTGGGATAAACCAAGCAACCTTTTAGATCTATCCCTATAGATCCTCATCCCTAGGATGTCGGAAGCTTCTCCCAGATCCTTCATGGAGAACTATGACGACAGCCAAATCTTTATTCCCTATAATGCAGGGACATCATTTTCGATTAAGAGAATGTCATCCACATACAATACAAGAAATACTACTACTGGACCATTAGTCCACTTATAAATGTATGGCTCTTCTTCATTCTTAACGAAGCCATACGTCTTGATCGTCTTATCAAAACGTATGTTCCAACTCCGTGATGCCTGCTTAAGTCCATAAATGGACCTCTGTAGCCTGCACACCTTAGACTCATCTGTGGATGTGAATCCTTCAGGTTGTATAATATACACCTCTTCATCCAGCTCTCCGTTTAGAAAAGCTGTCTTTACATCCATCTGCTAGATTTCATAGTCCAGATGGGCAGCTATCGCAAGCATAATCTGAATGGATTTGAGCGTTGCCACAGGAGAAAATGTCTCGTCATAGTCTATACCATAACATTGACGATATCTCTTGGCAACCAGACGGACTTTATAGATTTTCACCTTTCCGTCTATGCCTCTCTTCCTCTTGAAGACCCACTTACACCCTATGGATTTTACTCCTTCGGGTGGGTCAACCAATGTCCACACATCATTGACCTTCATGGACTCCATTTTGGATTTCATGGCCTCCAGCCATTTCTCAGAGTCGGGTCTCTGCATTGCATCCATGTAGGTGATCGGATCCTCATCGTTTTCATCAAGTTCGATAGGATCGCCATCCCGGACCAAGAAATCATAGTATCTGTCCGGTTGATGTGCTACTCTACCAGATCACCTTAAGGGTGCTTGAACAATGGGCTCTGGATCTGATCTAACCAAATTCGGTTCAGGTTCAGCAACTTGTGTCGATTTTTCCACCTGCCGAACTTCGTCAAGTTCGACCTTAGAGGCAACAGTCTCTTCACCAAGAAACTTTTTTTCCAAAAAGATTGCCTTAAGGCTGACAAACACTATTTGCTCATCAGCTAGGTAGAAGCAATACCCTTTGGTCTCTTTTGGGTACCCTATAAATTACACTTGTCAGACCTAGGTCCAAGCTTGTCCGTAATTAAATGTTTAACATAAGTCGGACACCCCCAAACCCTAAGGTGTGAGAGTACTGGCTTACGTCCTATCCATATCTCATATGGTATTTTGGTTACAGACTTACTCGGAACTCTGTTTAGAAGGTAACAAGCCGATTTGAGTGCATATCCCCAGAGGGAGATTGGCAGACCAGCAAACCCCATCATGGATCGAACCATATCCAACAAGGTCTGATTCCTCCTTTTAGATACACCATTATGTTGTGGTGTTCCAGGAGGAGTCCACTGAGAGAGAATCTCATTCTCTCCAAGATATGTCAGAAAATCATTGGAAAGATATTCACCTCCTCTATCAGATTGAAGAGTTTTAATACACTTTTCAGTTTATTTTTCTACCTCATTTTGAAATAGTTTGAACATTTCAAATGACTCCAATTTATGCTTCATTAAATAGACATACCCATACCTCGATAGGTCGTCTGTGAATGTTATGAAGTAGAAATATCCACCTCTTGCACTTAAGCTCATGGGTCCACATACATCAGAATATACCAAACCAAAGAGTTCACTGGCTCGCTCACCTTTTCCAGTGAAAGGTGATTTGATCATTTTATCAAGAAGACAGGACTCACAGGTTGGAAGTGATTCACAATCACCTACTTCAAGAATTCCTTCTTGAGCCAACCTGTTTATCCTGTTCTTATTGATATGACCTAGCCTACAGTGCCAAAGGTAGACTTCTGACACATTATCTATTCTAGGGCGTTTACCGGAGGTTTGAACCACATTAACAGGTTGTGATAGAAAGTAAATTCCATTATTAAGTTGTCCAACAAACATTGTAACACCATTCAAATTGATATTGTAAATATTTCTTTTTATTAAAAATTGATAACCGTTCATGGCCAAAAGGCCTACAGAAATAATTTTAAATAAAAAGCTTGGACAATAGTGACATTCACTCAGAATTATATTTCGAAAATTGATTACAAGGTTCATGATTCCTAATGCTAGAACTGGAACTTTGCTTCCATCTCCAACGTTCAGGAATCTCTCGCCTTCATCAAATCTCCTATTGACCTGCAGACCCTGCATCGAATTGCAAATATGATAAGGGCTCCCGATATCCAATACCCAAGCAGTAGTATCACAAATGGAAAAGTTGCAAGGTGTTATCATATAAGTACCTTGCTTCTTCTTCGGCCTGTTTGGGTCCAGGGAAGCAATGTATAGAGGACAGTTTCTCTTCCAGTGCCCCTGCTTCTTACAAAAGAAGCACTCCGCCTGGCTCTGGTCGGGCTTGCGCTTCTTGGTCTGACCCTGTGCAAACGTCCCAGCATGCAGCTGCACCTTCTTATTCTTCTTCTTCTTCCCTTTCTTAAAGGATCGACGACCAGAAGAAGACCCTCCCACAACATTCACCGACTCCTTATGGAGCTGGTAGTCGGTGATCCTTCTCAAAGTTCTGCAGCAACTCCAACAAATCATGGCAGTTCACTGTAGGCTTTGTCATCCAAAAATGAGTAAGGAAGGGGAGGAAGGACTTGGGCAGAGAATTAAGGATCGCATCCTTACCGAGCTGCTCGTGCAGGAGAAAGCCCAGTTTACTTAGGCACTCAATCATTTCGATCATGTACAGTACATGATTAGTGACTGAGGCTCCATCCCTCATCCGAGCATTGAAAATGGCATAACTAGTTTTGTGCCTTTCAATGTCGTCAGGCGTGCCAAAGGAGTCGTTCAACATTTGAAGCATCTCCTGTGGCTGGGCATTCTCGAACCTACGGCTGAACTCATCATTCATTGCCGCCAGCATAATGCACCGAACGGTGGTGCGATCATTGAGCCACTTTTGATAAGTGTCTCGGACCATCCCTCTAACATTCGAGGCTGGCTCCTTAGGTGTCGGATCCGTTACTACATAAAGGATCCGCTCATGCTTAAGGATGATTTTTAATTTTCGATATCAGCTATCGAAATTAGGTCCCATGAGCTTGTCATTTCTAATAATGACCGGAGGGACAAGGTAGTGGCCATAGCTGCAAAAAGGAAAATCAGACCTCTATTAGTACATAAATTATAAATACTAAAGACTTGGACTTTAGTCTAAAGTTTCTCCCAGTATTTTTATGAACTGGTAGCCTCAACCTCCAATTCGAGGAATTACTTTAATTCCTTAGTGGGTACTAGAATCCACACAGACTACACATGAGCCCAACTTTGGTTGGTCAACCCATGTGCATCTATGGGTAGGTTCATAACCAGTTGTTTCTCTAAACAACTTCTAGTAATTGATTTTACTCCAGAACCTAATCAGTAGGCTTTGGCCTCTACTGAAAAGATCTGGTTAGGTCCAACCATTAACATGTTTTGATTTGGTGATCAGACCAATAAATGATCAGGCCCGACTTTGGCCGGCCAACCTGACCACCATCAGAAAGACTCAAACCAAATTATCATATTATGAATGATAATTCCATTAGTCAATAAGCACCAGGCCTTTGGGCCTCCAATGATTATTAAACTAGTGGACTCATTATCACTCACTTAATGGGAGGCTATGACTTAGTTATCAATATAACTTAACCATTTTTAGGGACCTAATCATTTTTGAGGATTTTATTAAAGGATAGATGAGAAGAAAATATCCAGCCAATTTCAATCCTCCCACTGACTTCACCAAGTCAGATTAAAAAAAGATTTAATTAAAGCTGGCATTAGGAGCACCTAAATCAGTCAAACTGATTTACCTAATGACATGGGTGAGCCCTAATCATCAAGTGATCTAATCAAAACCTAATTCACCAAGTTGGTCAGATAAGTGAGATCAGTGGTGGGGATAAGCCATTAACTTATCAGAGATCGAATCACTGTGAGCAGCTCTCGCTTAAAAACCACTGGTCAAAATGACAAACTTACCTTAGACACCAATCGATTCATTAGTTTTAATTTAATCAACTTATTAAATAGGGTTCCACCGCGTAGCCATGAATTAAGTCCATCTTGGTCTAGTTAAAGACATGGACCCATTCAACTACAACTATTGGATTAAGTCTAGAGTATCCTTGACCAAATCTAATTCAACTTTTGATTAGATTTGACCAATTACTCTAATTTAGTCCATTTCTTTAAGCTAATCTTAGATCTAACCCAATTATAGATCTAATCCTTCTAACCCATTGACCCACAAGTTTATGCAATTATTTTAGGTCTTAATTCATAATTCTAGACCTACTAGACAATACTTAATTTTTTTAATTAAGTATTTGGACTGATGGGTCAGGGTTTGGCATTTCAAAAATAATTTTCAAATTTGAAAGGTTTTATTTTCTGTTCACCAAATATGTTGACTCATTTGACAAATAGATCAGCACATTTCATAAATAGCAATCCTATTGCTAATTACATAACAGAAAATAACTCAATCAAAATAAATCATGAATATTCCTTTAGATCTAATATAACACATTCATGATAAATTTTATAATTAAATATTTATAATTAATTCTTTTTGCTGCTTCATCTGTATGGAATATAATTGCAGCGGCACCCCTACCGCCATAGGAGACCCCATCGAATGGGAGGAGAGGGTCTTTAAACCCTACTTTTCTCCTATGACCGGACGGCCATGGCAACCAACCCAATTCGATTACTTGCTACTTGGATTAAGTATATCTAAATATACCAATTTCAAAATTTAAATTTTAAATTTCAAATTTTAAATTTTGAATTTTAAATTTCAAACAAATTTTAAATTTCAAATTTCAAAATTTTGAATTTCAAATTTTGAATTTTAAATTTTGAATTTTAAATTTTGAATTTCAAATTTAAAATTTCAACCAAATTTCAAATTTCAAATTTTGAATTTCAAATTTTTTTGAATTTTGAATTTCAAATTTCACATTTCACATTTCAAATTTCAAATTTTGAATTTTAAATTTTTGAATTTTGAATTTCGAACAACTTTCAAAATTCAAATTTCAAATTTTTAAATTTTAAATTTTAAATTTAAACTTTTAGATTACAACTTAATCTACGCATGCAAATATATATATCATATCTAAGAACCCGCTCTGATACCATTTGTGGGGAAAATTCAGTGCAGGGATAAAATGATAATTTTAAATCTTTTTCAAAATTATGACTTTACAGTAAAAAAATATTAATTAATCTAATTAATTAACATGAATTTATCCTACACTAGGATCTAAATATGATATATAGCATGCATTCATTTAAATTTGAAATTCAAATTCGAACAGTAAACACTTTACTGTCATGTGTTCAGAACACAATACCTTTGTGCAGATAGTAGATCGCCACAATCTGATCACCATCGGGAGAGTCTAATCATCATGATGTAGCCACACAGTATGTCTGATCTCTACGGATCGTCCACATGAAGCTCCTAGTCTGATCGACTCCTCACGAGTGCTAGCTCATTTTAGAGTCCTTTTGACGGTCGATACTGATCGAACTCCTTCGATCGATGTTTGTCGATTCTTTGGATGCTCCAGATAGTCAACAGATGTGCTTGAGAGGATGTTGAAGATCTTTCTGAGATTTTGTGGCTCACGACACTCGTAGCTCACTTTCTCACTTCCCGAACCCCAGGCTAAAACTCTAGCAAACTCACCGGAAACCTTGCACCCACTTTTCTTTCTTTTCTTTCTTTTTCTCTTGAAAGGATATGGACTTCCTTCTAACACACAAGACTTCTCACATCCTAAAATTTTTCTCCAAAAATCTTCTTCTTGCATGCCCCACTCTTCTCCTCCTTTTATAACAACGTCAAACGTCTTATCCAAAAGAAAAGATAAAGATGAGTAATTGCACATTTGAATTCAAATCAAATTTTGAATTCAAATGGACACCAACTCATCCCTTATCCACTAAAGGTGTGAGGTGTGGCTTAAATTGTGCATGGAGTGATTTCATGAAAAATCTTTTCTCATGTAATAAATAAGACGTAAAAAAAGGGATAAGGTGCAAAGATTGATTGCCCATTCAAATTCAAACTTTATTTTGAATTTGAATGGCCAACCAATCATCCTTATCCATTCATATGGCACATTAAAGTGGGGCATGGAGAGGGCTTGGCGTGAGAAAAAAATTCATGAGAAGTTTCTTCTCATGAATTCAAATGGGTGCAATGGAAGTGAGGTGGTGCATGGAGATTGGGTCAAGATGGTTTAATTATTTAAACCAACCTAATTGAACCAAATAAGTTAGGTCCAATTAGACTAATTTAAACCTAACTTAATTAGGCTTAATTAGGCTCAATAAAATCCTAATCAAATCAGGAATTGACTAAGCCCAACCCCTGATCAAATCAGGGACCAAACCATCTTGATGATTAGGTCAACTCTTAACCTAATCGAGTCAAACCCAACTAAATCCAATTCAATTGGACTTGATCCAAAAATAATTACTCAATCAAATTGAGTTAATTAGTAATCAAATCACTAATTAAACTTCTCATAAATATGGAGTCCAAATTCAATGGGCAATCGGGCATCAGAATTCATCGATATGTAATCCTGATCGAAAAGTCCCAACCAGTGGGACTCTTGGCCCCAGTACCCATAATGTGTGGAACTTATGATCAGAGAATCTTGATTCTCGATCATCGAGTCCCAAACATGTAGGATTCTACATCAGCCATCAGATCAGATAGGAACCTCTAATGTGTGTGACCTCGCAGGTTCGAACCTAAACCAGTAGCACAGGAACCAATTTCTGTACTAATCGAAGTGACCATCTAGCAATGGTACCCAACATCCGGATAGATCGAAGAGTCGCAATCGCAACACTCAAAACCTACATGAATATGGTTACTGTATAATTCATCCTTTTGACCCCTGTATTTAGGATGACTCAAGGTTAAACTGTCAACCCTGATCAGATCATCCGAATCGTGCTCAACTCAAACAGTCTTGTGACTCCTCACAAAGACTACCCTGGCCAAGGTTTTGCTAAATTGAAATACGACTGTACATAGCTCCTAAACTGGAGTGGTCAATCTCATCTTGACACACGCACCGACAAGTCAAGTACTTGACTACACTCAGCAGCCTTCCATCATTGAATTAAAAATTCAGATAGTCCAGTGCCTAAGTACAGTGAGTTGCTTGCAAGTCATCATGGTGATCTCAGATCAGAGGGATATTTATATCCATATTCCATCGGAGCAAATCTTGACGGCAGAAATAGCTTCGGAGTCAGTCACGTTCAGTGCAGATGTACCCTTACATCTCACCTGTATGCCATACCAGTGTCTCCACACTCATTCGTTAAGAGGACAACCAACCTATATGGCATACAACGACCTATGCTTGATAAACATTGTCATCCTTGGTAACAACGTATCATTTGATCGCGAACAGATTTAAGGACTAAACGTCAAATCCTCCTTTGTCGAGTCTAAATAGTCCTAAGGACTTCACCACAACATAGGAGTTCATTAGAAGATGAAACATTTTGTGATGAAAAATCCTAAAATAATTTTTATTAATTCATAATTCATGTGCAAATATAAAAATGAGTACAACCGTCAACAGACTGACGATTGACTTTGGAACACTATTCTCAACAAAAATAGCATTCTTAAATGGATATCTTGAGGAAGATATCTATATGGAACAACCATTTGGTTTCACATCTAGTGATGATGATCACAAGATCTGCAAGCTGCAAAGGTCCATTTATAGACTTAAGCAAGCATCTCAGAGCTGGAATACTCATTTCAATGATGTGATCAAAATGTTTGGTTTCATTAAGAATGAGGAGGAACCATGTGTGTTCAAGAAGGTCAGTGAGAGCACAGTTGTCTTCCTCATACTGTACGTTGATGACATCCTCTTAATTGGAAATGATATTTTCATGTTGATCTCAGTCAAAATATGGTTGTCTAAGAAGTTCTCTATGAAATATCTAGGAGTGGCATCCTTTATACTGGGTATTAAGGTCTACAGAGATAGACCAAATAGGATGCTGGAACTTTCACAGAAGATGTGCATAGAGGAGGTGCTAAAAAGGTTTAGCATGAAAAATTCTAAAAGAGGTTTAGTACCTTTTAGATATGGCATTCATCTCTCCAAGAAGATGTGCCCTAGCACACCTGAGGAGATTGAACGCATGAGCAAGATCCCTTATGCTTCGGCAATAGGGAGCCTCATGTATGCCATGCTATGTACACGACCTGATATAGCCCATGCTGTGTCACAAGCAGGTATTAGTCGAATCCAAGCGAAGAGCATTGGACTTTTGTGAAATGTATCCTTAAGTACTTGAAAAAGACTAAGGATATATTTTTAGTCTTTGAGAATGAAGAATTCCAGGTTCAGAAATTTACAGACTCAGACTTTAAGTCTGATATAGATGATCGAAAGTCGACATCTGAGAGTGTTCATTTGCAATGGTGATGCAGTTAGCTGGAAGAGTTTCAAGCAGACGGTGATTGCTGATTCCACCATGGAGGTAGAGTATATTGCTGCATCAGAAGCTACGAAGGAGGCATTCTGGTATAAGAAATTTACCGCAGAGCTTGAAGTGATATCATCGGATGCTGTCCCTCTTTACTGCGACAATAATGGTGCCATAGCCCTAGCTAAGGAGTCAAGATCTCACTAGAAGTCCAAGCATATCAAGCGGTGATTTCATCTGATCTATGATTACCTCAAAAAAGATTATGTCGAGGTTAAGAGAGTCGACTTCACAGACAATGTGGCAGACTCGCTGACAAAACCATTAGGCCAGCAGAAGATCCAAGCCCACCTTGAGAAGATGGGACTTAGATATGTAGCCAATTGGCATTAGGTCAAGTGAAAGTTTGTTAGATGTGTGCCTTAGATGCCAGATTGGCTGACACATTCCTGTACAAATCTAAAGGCAAATTTATAATTTTGACTATAAATGAATAAAAGGGTTATTCTACTATCACATTGTATACATTATGTTTGTGATACATCTTTTGAGTTAGTAGGAATATTAATTCATATTTTTAAGAGTTAAAAATTTATGGCATGAATTTACATAACTAACTCATAAACAGCTCCTAACCATTAGATCATCACGAGGATGGTGATCGATCCGAAAGGTTGGTGTACGGTCACTTTCTTAGAATAGATGTATCTTGAGTCTACGGTGTGGAGACACCAGAGCGAGAGTACAGGTATTCGTTGAGAATGAGAGTACTGAGCGTGACCACCTCGAGCAGTCATAAGGAAGTCTACCTTCTCGTCGATGACTAGCTCGATGCTACAGCTGTGTGTCTAGTTCTTTGATCTGAGGTACATCGATAGTTCACCTTGAGTGTGTTATAGTTTGACTACATCATAACTCGATCTCCTAGCCATTCAGAATCCTGAGGTGTATGTTGGCTGTAGCATATTCACTGTAGGAATCAAATCGCACCAAGATGGGATCTATCAACCTTGGTAGATGTGAGGAGTAGTCCTATAATGATTGAAAGATCAAGTCCTTAAGCCCATGGCCATGGCAGAGTGAAATAATGGAAAAAAGTTTTTCATTAGGGTTTCACATCGGACTCGAATCGATCGATTGATTCATATGACTGATGTTGGGTTTGACGAGTTCACCTTAACCCTAATTCAGTTGGGACTCATGATAGAGGAACTCAATAACATAGGTAGTTGCACAGAGAGGTTCATCTTCAGTTCTGATAGATTGCCACCATATACTGCTAGGTGTCACTGGTAGATTTTGAGAGCAATTAGAATGATCTTGATGATCGATCATTCTAATTGTCTGAATCAGAAGAGTTCTGGTCCATCGAAAGGAGTTTCGATGATGTCGATGATGAGATCATGACATGTCTCATTACCATATAGAAATAAACCTAACTAGGTCACACAAATAAGAGTTAGGGTCTGGATGTCATCAATTAAGCTAGCCCAGTTCGATTGATTTAGATTAGATTCAATTAGGTTCAAGAAAATGATGCTAGCATACGATTGAGCCTAACTTTCTCCTTGTGTAATCTTTTCTATCTCGACTGAGTCAAATGTGATTTGACTCACTTAGAGAATCTTGAAAAGGTTTCTCTCAGTCTGACTGGAGCCAGTCCAGCTCAGAAAGGACTTGTCTTAATTCATGAGATGAATTAAAGACAAACACCTGCTAATTCCTATCACCTGTCATTTTTTATTTTCGAACATCGGTCAAACATTGACCCATGGATCTTGGACTGAAGGCCTCTTGACAAGAGATCATTAGAGATTTTTTATGGAGTGTCCACCTACTAAATTCAGCCTCAAAGTGGGCACCATAATCAGATTAGTCTTGCACCCTAATTGGATAAGGATCAGAGTCCCATGAGATGAGAACTCTGAAGCCTTGATCAACTTAGACTGTTGGGCGCAAACCTCACTGGGCTTATCCAGTGTTGGCGCCAACAGTAGGAGAGATTGTGGAGATTCTTATCTGATGTGATCAGATGACATCACTCCACCAATCAAAATTTTTCAGAATTAATTTGAAATTTTTGATTGATCGAATGATCTGGCACTGCATGGTGCAGTAGGGTCTATTTAAACCCTGTCTGCGCCTAGGGTTAAAGAGCTCTACGCCATACCCAGCAAAAGTCTGAAACCCCTCCACCTCTTCATTCCTCTTCAGGTCCTCTCTCTCCCCTCTTCATGCCAAAGAAGTTGGGCATCCATCTAGTGCTAATCCAAGATGTGGTGGCAGCCTGATCAGGAGGCTACAGCAATCTGTCGAGAAGTCACTGCTCCAACTTCAGAAGGTCTTTTAAAGAACTTCTAGATGCCTTTGGCACACCCGATGACATGGAGAGGCTCAAGACTAGTTGTGCCATCTTCAATATCAAAATACGAGATGGTGCCTCTGTCACTGATCATGTATTGTATATGATCGAGCTGATGGAGCGTTTGAGCAAACTCAGCTTTCCCTTGCATGAGCAGCTTGGGAAAGATACAATGTTGAACTCGCTGCCCAAGTCTTATCTCCCATTTCTCACTCATTATAGAATGACAAAGCTTGAAGTAAACTACCACGAGTTACTGGGGTTGCTTCAGAACTTTGAGAAGGATCACCAACTCCACAAGGAGTCGGTGAACTTAGTGGGAGGTTCGTCTTCTGGTTCTCGACCCCTTAAGAAAGGAAAGAAGAACAAGAAGAAGAAAGTGAAGAAGGTACAAGTTTAGACTGGAACATCAGTGCAGGGCCAAACCAAAAAGATCAAGCCCGATAAGAGTGAAGTTGAATGCTTCTTTTGCAAGAAGTGGGGGCACTGGAAGAGGAACTGTCCTCAGTACATTGCATCCCTAGACCCAAACAGGTAGAGAAAGCAGCAAACTGTTGCTTGGCAAGGTATTTATATGATAACTCCTTGCAATTTTTTTATTTGTGATATAACTGACTGGGTATTGGATACCGGTAGCCCTTACCATATTTACAATTTATTGCAGGAGTTACAGGTCAGTAGGAGATTCGAGCAAAGCGAGAGGTTCCTGAATGTTGGAGATAGAAGACCAGTTCTAGCATTAGGAATCTTGAAACTTGTATTTGAGTCCCATACCGTTGTTCTTAATGATTGTCATTTCTGTCCCAATTTTTTTTAAAATATTATTTCTGTAGGACTTCTGGCCAAAAATGATTATGAAATTTCAATAAAGAAACAAGTTTGTAATATCATTATGAATGATGTTACTATTTTTTATGGATATTTGAACAATGGTGTGTATATGTTATCACAACCTGTTAATGTAGTCTATTCTACTGGTAAGCACCCTAACTTAGATAGTGTGTCAGATATCTACTTATGACACTGTAGGCTAGGTCATATAAACAAGAACAGAATAAATAGGTTGACTCAAGAGGAAATCCTCGAAGTCAGTGATTGTGAATCACTTTCAATCTGTGAGTCCTGTCTTCTTGGTAAAATGACCAAGTCAACTTTTACTGAAAAAGGTGAGAGAGCTACTGAGCTCTTGGGCCTAGTACATACTGATGTATGTGGGCCCATGAGCACAAGTGCTAGAAGTGGATATTTCTACTTCATCACTTTCACAGATGATCTATCCAGATATGGATATGTCTATCTGATAAAACATAAGTCGGATTCATTTGAAATGTTCAAACGATTCCAAAGTGAAGTAGAAAAATAAACTGGGAAGAGTATTAAAACTCTTCAGTCTGATCAAGGAAGAGAATACCTTTCTGGTGAGTTTCTCACATACTTAGGAGAGAATGGGATTCTCGACCAATGGACTCCTCCAGGAACACCACAGCATAATAGTATGTCTGAAAGGAGAAATCAGACTCTATTAGACATGGTCCGATCCATGATGGGTTTTACCAGCTTGCCAATATCGTTCTGGGGATATACACTCAAATAGGTATGTTATCTATTAAATAGGGTTTCAAGTAAGTCTGTAATTAAGACTCCATATGAGATATGGACAGGGTGTATGCCAGCACTTTCACATCTTAGGGTCTGGGGGTGCCCGGCCTATGTCAAACGGTTAGTTACAGACAAACTCGGACCTAGGTCTGACAAATGCACATTCATAGGGTACCCCAAAGAGACCAAAGGATACTTTTTCTACCATGCTGATGAATAAAAGGTATTTGTCAGCCTTAAGGCAACCTTTTTAGAAAAAGAATTTCTTGGTGAAGGAACCGTTGCCTCTAAGGTTGAACTTGATGAAGTTCAACAGGTAGAAGGACCGACACCAACAGCTAAACCTGAGTCAGATTTGATTAGATCAGATCCAGAGCTCAATGTACCTATACCATTAAGGCGATCCGATAGAGTACCACGTCAGTCGGACAGATACTACAGTTTCTAGGTTCGAGATGGTGATCCCATTGAACTCGATGAGAACGATGAGGATCCGATCACCTATATGTATGCAATGTAGAGATCTGATTCCGAAAAATGGTTTGAAGTCAAGAAATCTAAAATGGAGTCCCTGAAGGTCAACAATGTATGGACATTGGTTGACCCACCTGAAGCGGTTAAACCCATTGGGTGTAAATGGGTCTTCAAAAGGAAGAGGGGCACAGACGAAAAGGTGAAGACCTATAAAGTCCATCTAGTTGCCAAGGGGTATCGTCAACATTATGGTATTGACTATGACGAGATATTTTTTTCTATGGCAATGCTCAAATCTATTCGGATAATGCTTGTAATAGCTGCCCATCTGGATTATAAGATCTGGCAGATGGATGTGAAGACAGCTTTCTTGAATGGAGAGCTGACCGAAGAGGTGTATATGATACAACCTGAGGGGTTTATATCTACAGATGAGTCCAAGGTGTGCAAGCTTCAGAGATCCATTTACGGATTGAAGCAAGCTTTTCGGAGTTGGAACATGTATTTTGATAAGGTGATCAAAATATATGACTTTATTAAGAATGGAGAAGAGCCCTGCATCTATAAATACGCAAATGGTCTAGTTGTGGTATTCTTTGTCTTGTACGTGGATGATATTCTCTTAATCGAGAATGACATCCCCACACTATAGGAAATAAAAGTTTGGTTGTCATCACAGTTCTCTATGAAAGATTTGGGTGAAGCATCCTACATCCTAGGGATGAAGATCTATACGGATAGATCTAAAAAGTTGCTTGGGTTATCCCAGTCCACATACATAGACACTGTGCTAAAGAGGTTCAACATGAAGAATTCCAAGAAGGGCTACCGACCGATATGCAGGGAATTTTTTTCTCGAAGAAAGATTATCTGACAACTCCTCAAGAGAGAGAGCATATGAGTAGAGTCCCATATGCTTCGATCGTGAGATCTATCATATACGCCATGATATGTATAAGGCCAGATATGGCATACTCACTATGAGTAGTGAGTAGATACCAATCTGATTCTGGAGAAAACCACGGGAAAGTGGTTAAAGCCATCCTTAAGTATTTGAGAAATACTAAGGACCAATGGTTGGTTTATGACGAGTCAGATTTGAAACTTGTGGGATTCACAGACTCCAGCTTTCAATCTAACCATGATGACAGTAGAAGCATGTTGGGTTATATCTTTACTCTGAATGGTGGAGCCATCTGCTGGAAGAGTTCCAAGCAGCATACTGTGGCAGACTCTTTTTGCGAGGTGAAGTACAACCACAGCATCGGATGCCGCGAAGGAAGCTGTGTGGCTGAAAAAATTCATCACCGAGCTTGGAGTAGCACCCTCCCTCGATGGTCCGATCCTGCTCTACTGTGACAGCATTGGTGCCATAACTCAGGCGAAGGAACCCAAAGCACACCAGTGGATGTAGCATATTTTGCACCGCTTCCATCTGGTCTGGGAGATCGTGGATCGAGATGACATCGACCTTCAGAAGATCGATGGAAAGGAGAACCTGACCGACCCCTTCACTAAAGCCCTGGCGATAAAGGAGTTCGATAATCACAAGTTGAAGATGGGTATTAGATACTATGCCCAGTGGCTTTAGGATAAGTGAGAGTTGTTAGGAAATATGTCCCAAAAGTCAATCGTCAAGCTGTTGATGGTTGAGCAACCAAGTATTGTAATTGATTTGTTAATAAATAAAATATATTTTTGGTATTTTTATCATAAGTTTTCATCTTCTAATGAACTCCGTTGTTATGATGAAGTCTTTAGGACTATTTAAGTTCGATAAAGAGAGAATTTATCGATTAGTCCTTAAAATTATTCACGATCAAATGACAGACTGTTAATAAGGATGACAGCTTCTATCGAGCATAGGTCACTGTACGCCATATGGGTTGGTTGTCCTCTTAACCAAGGAGTGTGGAGACACTGGTATGGCATACAGGTGAGATATAAGGGTACATCATCATTGAATGTGATCAACTCCAGAGCATTCTATTATCGAGAATGTCTCTAATGAGATATAGGTATAAGTGTCCCTTAGACCTGAGATCACCTCAGTGATTTGCAAGCAACTCACTGTGCTTTGGTACTAGACTAACTGAATTTTTAATTCAGTGATGGAATGGCTTCTGGGCACAGTCATGTACTTGCAAAGTCAGAGTGTGATCGAGATGAGATTGATCACTCCAAGAGTTGGAGAAAAATGTGTCACTGTATTTCAATTTAGCAAAACTTTAGCCAGGGTAATCCATCAGATGGATTTGATATTTTAAAATACAATGTGGACAACCTGATCAGAGTTGATAGTTGAACTCTGAGGTGTTCTATAATCATTTTGGTCAAGAAGATGAATTATATGGAAACTATATCCGTATGGGTTCTAAGGATGTTGTTCTACACATTCGATCTATCCGACCGTCGGGTACCATTGCTAGATGGTCACTTCGATTGATATACAAATTTATTCTTGTGCTACCAGCTTAGGTTCAGACCTATGAGGTCACACACATTAGATTTCATGATCTGATCGGATGGTTGATCAATGATTAAGAATCGTTCTAGGGTTAAACGATCAATACGATTGACATTTAACCTAGTGCAAGTGTTGTAGGAGGATCAATTAGCAATTTGATTGCTAATTGGCTTAATTTGATTAAACCAATGAGCTAAAATTAAGTCTAATTGAATATAATTTAATTAGATTTAGTTTGGGCTTGATTGGATCAAGTCCAATTGGTTTATTGGATAAGCCAAGTGCAAGAAAAAACTAGTCCTAGTTAAATTAGGACTTGGGTCAACCTAATTTCTAATTTGATTAAAAAATTAAAATAGATTTAAAACTAATTTAATTTGATTAAATTATATTTTTAATTAGGTTAAAACTTATTTTAATTAGATTGATCTAATTTTGATTTGGTTTGGTTTGAGAAACTAATTAAAACAAGTCATAAGATAGAATCCTAGTAAGACTAGGATTCTACCTTGTGCCACATAAGCCCCCCATGCCCTTTCTCTTATTCCATGCCAATTCCCTCTTATTTTGTGCGACAAAAATCCTCTCCCAGGTCTTCACCACACCCAAAATGTTTCCTCTCTTCTTTCTTACATGGAAGATGGTTGTGGATCAAATCAAAGTAGGAATAAGTTTGGATTTCAAATTCTATGAGATAGAGTTTTAGAAATCCAAAACTCTTTCCTTTTTGTACTGATTTTACCCAATTTTTTTTTTGAGACTTTTATGGTTTTTATGGTACTTGATAGGAACCCTTTGCTGTTGGTCAATACACAAAAGAAAGGAGGGGGCGTCCAAGAGTTGGGTGCCCCTTTTCTTGCCATGTTTGGATAAACCATGACTAGGTATTTGACCTAGACAAGGACTCTATCATATCTCTCTATATAAAAAGAATTTCTTCATGATATTTTTGAGAAAAATAGATAAAAGAGAGACCTTTAGGGCATTCAGAAATTAGAGAGAAAGAAGGTTGGGGCATACAAATATAATAGACACAAGATAGGGTGTCTAGAGAGAGCAAAGAAAAGAAGAAGAGGGTCTTCTTCCAAGGTTGTTGTGTTCATCTCTTCCATTCCTCCATCTTGAGTTTTCTGAGAGTATCTCAGATCTAAAACTTCTCCTACATCTTATCTTTAGAAGAGTCCAAATCAAGAAGAAGGAGGCATCTGATCAACCATCGAAGAAGGATCAGCGCAGTACTAGCATACTGTACTGATTTCCTAGAGCAGGACTTTTGATCGAGATTCGTGGGATCGTGTAGATGACTCCTAGAGGTCGGACATGTGTGTAGCTCACAACATCATCCTCAAGCCCAGATCAGTAAGATTAAAACATCTAACTTGCAAGGTAATAGATCTTATCTATTGTTTATCACATAAATTAGATGTAGCATAGAAACATGTTGATATGATCAACATGTAGTTCATTCTCTATATGTTTTAATTTTTGATTTAATGCCATGTAATAATCATGTAATAAGATCTTAGATATAGAGATTCTCTAATTTTATAAAATAAATTTTGATTTATTTTAGTCTTTCGCTGCATGATCTTGAAAAAGTTTCAAGATCTAACCCTGAAATCCTAGATCTGGTTCCTTCAATTGGTATCAGAAGTAGGTTGTTTATTACATGATTATTTATCCATACTTAGATTATTTTTTAGATTAGATCTAACTTATAATCTGATTATTAAATCTCAAATTAAAATTTTTAGATCAATCATGAACTGCAAGGTTGTCCTACTGTAAGGTTTACCCCATACAGTGTAAAGGTTGTCCTAGTTCGTGTAGACTATCTTTAATCATAAATTTATTAGATGTGATCTAGATTAAATTTATGATTTATTAGATTTAAAAGATATTTAAATCTAAAATAAAATCTCTTTATTAATATAACCCGTGCAAAGAACCATCATATTTTTATCTAAAAAATTTACATAGTTTAAAGTTAAAATTGTTTCAATTACATGAACCTGTTTAGATTATATCTAAAGTAGTTTCATGTTTATTTTATTTACATCTTAATTATGAATCAAACATGCAACTTGATTGGTGGAACCATGTTCTAGAATTATTTTACAAATATAAAAATTATTTTCAAAAAGTCGAACCCCAACCCTCAACCCAAAACTTAATTGAGAATTAAGTTATTTTGATTAAGTTCTAGGATTGTGAATTGAAGAACCTAAGATACAAATCATAACACATTTGGTTAATGAGTTAGTGGGAATTAGGTCCATTTTAGACCTAAGGTTAGATTAAAGATGGACTTAATTAGAGAATTGACTAAATCTAATTAATTGTTATCTTAGATTAGGTCAAGAATTCTCTAAATTAATTATAATAGTTATAGTTGGTCAAGTCCATATCTTTAACGAGAACCAAATGGATTTGATTCTTGGCTAAGCGGTCTAGCACGAACTGTTAGGTTGATCCAATCGAAACTAATTAAACCAGTTGGTGTCTAAGGTAAACCAGACCGGTGGTTTTTAATTGGGAGCCCACTTACCTGACCATTTTCTGATGGTGTCTAAGGCAAGCTTTGGCAGACCCTCCCATCGATCAAACTTACCTGGCCTCTTGGTGAAATTATATTTTGATTGGATCACTTGACTATTTGAGCTAACCCATATCAGCTAGGTAAATCAGTGTGACTGATTTAGGTGCTCCTAGACCAGCCCTTTTAATGGTCTCCCTTAAGCTGACTTGGTGAAGCGAGTGGGAGGATCATGATAAGCTGGTTTATCTGACCTCATCCTCTAAATCAATTAAATCTTCTAAAATTATTAGGTCCTTAAAATGAAATAGTTATGATGATAACTAGATCATAGCCTCCCATTAAGTGGATGATAATGGGTCCATCAGTTGGATAATCATTGGAGGCCCAAAGGTCTGGTGCTTATCGACTGATGAAATTATCATTCATAATATGATTTCTTGACTATATTTTTCTAAATTATGGTTAGGTTAGACAACCAAAGTTGGGTCTAATCATTCATTGGCTAGATGGGCCAAGTATGGTCATGTTAATGGTTGGATCTAACCAGACCTTTTCAGTGGAGGCCAAAGCCTACTGATTAGGGATTGGGGCAAAATTAAAATTACTAGAAATTATTTAGAGAAATAATTGGTTGTGAACCTACCCTTAGATGTACATTGGTTAGCCAACCAAAGTTGGGCTTGTGTACAGTCTATGTGGATTCTAGTACCCACTAAGAAATTAGGATAATTCCTCGAATTGAAGGTAGAAGCTACCAATTCAAATAAAATAGTGGGAGAAATCTTTTGATTAAAGTCTAAATCATTAGGTTTGATGAATCATTTACTAATTAGGTTATGTTTTTCCTTTGTGCAGATATGGCCACTTCCCTATCTCTCCGATCATTGTTGGACAATGATAAGTTGGTGGGATCCAACTTCGGTAGCTGGTACCAAAAGTTGAAGATAGTTCTGGAGTATGAACAGATCCTATATGTAATAATATTTTGCACCTGAGGAGCCAGCTACCAATGCACGTGGAACAGTCAGAGATACTTACCAGAAGTGGCTTAGTGACCGGACCATGGTGTGCTGCATCATGTTGGCTACCATGAGCGACGAGTTCAATCATAAATTTGAGATGGCTCAGCCAAAGGACATGCTTCAAGTGTTGGAGGATGCCTTTGGCACACCCGATGACTTGAAGAGGCACAAGACTAGTTATGCCATCTTCAACACCAAAATGCGGGATGGTGCCTCTGAAGTGAATTTTAGTGCAGGGGTAAAATGATAATTTTAAAACTTTTTCAAATTTACTATTTTATAGCAAAAATTATTAATTAATCTAATTAATTAATATATATAAACCCTACACAAGGATCTAAATATAATATATATATAGCATGTATTTAAATTTGAAATTCAAACTTTTACAGTAAACATTTTTACTGTTATGTGTTCAGAATATATTATCTTTGTGCGGGTAGTCGATCGCCGTAATCTGATCACCGTCGGGAGGGTCTGATCATCACAATGCAGCCATACAGTATATTTGATCTCTACGGATCATCCACATGAAGCTCCCGATCTGATCGGTTCCTCACGAATGCTAGTTCGTGCAGAACCCTTTTGACGGTCAATGTTGATCGAACTCCTTTGATCTTGATCTGTCGACTCCTTGGATGCTCTGGATCATCAGCAGATGCACTTGAGAAGTTGATAAAGCTCTCCCTAAAGTTTGGTGGGCTCACAACACTCGTAGCTCACCTTCTCACTTCTCGAACCCTAGGCCAAAACCCTAGGGTACTCACCGAAGAAACTTGCACCCACTCTATTTCTTTCTTTTCTCTCCTTTTCTTTTCTTTTCTCACACAGGAAAGCTTTCTCATGCCACCCTTCTCTCTTTGATCAGATTAGCACATGCCTTATCTTCTCTTCTTTTTAAAAACAGTGTAAAACATGTCTTTGCAGCATTTTCTCTGCATGAGAAGATAAAGATAAGTGGTTGCTCATTTGAATTCAAATCGAATTTGAATTCAAATGCCAACCAACTCATTCTTATCCACTCTATGCATGAGAAGAGAGGGGTGTGGGCATGTTTGTGCATGGAGACTTTACACGAGAAACCTTTTCTGGTGTGGAAGAAGGGGTGCACAAAATAAAGGGTGGGCGTAGAGATTTGTTATCCATTCAAATTCAAACATCTTTTGAATTTGAATGGCCAACCAATCTCATCCTTATCCATTCAAAATGGTGCACAAAGAAGGGGTGTGGGATGGCTTCTGCATGGGAGAAAATTCATGAGAACTCATTTCTCGTGAATTCAAATGGACGCATGTGAAGTGAGGTGGTACAAGGAGATTAGTCAGGGTGGTTTGAAATCCAATTGAACCAACCTTATTTAAAATAGGTTAGACATAATTAGACTAAATTAAACCCAACACAATTAGATTTAATTAGGCTCAATAAAATTTTTATCAAATCAAGAATTGACTAAGCCCAACTCCTGATCAGATCAGGGACCAAACCACCTTGGCGATTAGGTCAACACTTAACCTAATCGGGTCAAACCCAACTGAATCCAATTCAATTGGACTTGATCCAAAAATAATTACTCAATCAAATTGAGTTAATTAGTGATCAAATCACTAATTAAACCTCTCATAAATACTGAGTCCAAATCTGATGGGTAATCGAGCATCAGAGTCCATCGATATGAAATCCTGATCAAAAAAGTCCCAAACCAGTGGGACTCTTGATCCCGGTACCCAAAATGTGTGGAACTCATGATTAGAGAATCTTGATTCTTGATCACAGAGTTTCAGACACATAGGACACAAAGTCTACGAGCATTAGGACTCTTCATCAGCCATCAGATCAGATAGGAATCTCTAATGTGTGTGTCCCCGCAAGTTCGAACCTAAGCCGGTAGCACAGGAACCAATTCCTATACTAATCGAAGTGACCATCTAGCAATGGTACCTGACATTCGAATAGGTCGAATAGTCACAATTACAACATTTAGAATCTATGTGAATATGGTTACTGTATAATTCATCCCTTTTGACCACTGTGTTTAGGATGACTCAAGGTTAAACTGTCAACCCTGATTAGATCATCCGAATCGTGCTCAACTCAAACAGTCCTGTGACTCCTCACTAGGACTACCCTGGCCAAGGTTTTACTAAATTGAAATATGACTGTACATAGCTCCTGAATAGGAGTGGTCAATCCCATCTTGACACACGCACCGACAAGTCAAGTACTTGACTACACCCAGCATCTTTCTGTCACTGAATTAGAAATTCAGGTAGTCCAGTGCTTAAGTGCAGTGAGTTGCTTGTAAGTCACCGTGGTGGTCTCAGGTCGAAGGGATAGTAATACCCATATCCCATCGGAGCAAATCTTGACAGCAGAAAAAGCTCCGGAGTTGATCACGTTCAGTGCAGATGTACCCTTACATATCACTTGTATGCCATACTAGTGTCTCCACACTCCTTGGTTAAGAGGACAACCAACACATATGGCACACAATGATCTATGCTTGATAAACATTGTCATCCTTGGTAACAACGTATCATTTGGTCGTGAACAGGTTTAAGGACTAAACGACAAATCCTCCTTTGTCGAGTCTAAATAGTCCTAAGGACTTCACTACAACACAGGAGTTCATTAGAAGATGAAATAATTTGTGATGAAAAATACTAAAATAATTTTTATTTATTTATAATTCATATACTAATACAAGAAAGAACACAACCGTCAATAGACTGATGATTGGCTTTGGGACACTATTCCCAACAATCTCCCACTTGGCCTAAAGCCAATTGGTGCAGTATATAATGCTCATCTTTGACTTGAAGTCATCGAACTCCTTCACCACAATGGCTTTAGTGAATGGGTTGGCTAGGTTCTCCTTCCTATCGATCTTCTGAAGGTCGACATCACCTCGATCCATGATTTTCCGGATGAGATGGTAGCGGCACAGAATATGCTTCGTCTGCTGGTGTGCCTTCGGTTCCTTCGCCTGAGCAATGGCTCCAGAGCTGTCATAGTAGAGCAGAACTGGACCAACAAGGGAGGGTACTACTTCGAGCTCGATGATGAATTTTCTTAGCCACACTGCTTCTTTGGCAGCATCTGATGCAGCGACATACTCTGCCTTGCAAACTGAATCAGCCACAGTGTGCTGCTTGGAACTCTTCCAGCAGACAGCCCCACTGTTGGGTATAAAATACCCACAGCCGAAACCCTCAACGGAATCGACATCAGTGCAGCTCCGCTCGGACTCCTACGGGAGCAGGGCTCTACCGCCGACCGCAAGTGCAACTCCACCCGGACTCCTACGGGAGCCGGGCTCCACCGCCAACAGCAAGTGCAGCTCCGCCCGGACTCCTACGGGAGCCGGGCTCCACCGCCGGCATCAGAACAGCTCTGCCCGGACTCCTACGGGAGTCGGGCTCCGCTCTCAGTATAAACTGCTGGTAAGCTCTATCCGGACTCCTACCAGAGCCGGACTTCACCCTTAACTTTGATTGCAGCGCAGCTCCGCCCGGACTCCTACGGGAGCCGGGCTCCACCACCGACCGCAAGTGCAACTCCGCTCGGACTCCTACGGGAGCCGGGCTCCACTGCCGACAGCAAGTGCAGCTCCGCCCAGACTCCTACGGGAGCCGGGCTCCGCTCACGACCCCAACCGCCAGGAGGACCTCTCCCGGACCTCAACAGAAACCGGGCTCCGACCGTTGCCGAGCTTCAATCGGCAGATCCACGCCCCCTGACAGGCCCTCAAAATGGCCATGACCCTGCTCCACCTCCGGTGGCGGACTCCGCGCAGTATCATCGCCCCCTGACAGGCCCTCAAAACGGCCATGACCCTGCTCCACCTCCTGTGGCGGACTCTGCGCAGTATCATCATCCCCTGACAGGCCGCAGTAGCCATAGCCACCCTGCTCCACTTCCTGTGGCGGACTCCGCACAGCCCCACTATCCCCTGGCAGGCCGCAGTAACGGCCACGAACCTGCTCCACCTCCTGCGACGGATGCCATGCGACTCTCCTATCCGCTGACAACGGACGCTGCTCCACCCCTCATAACAGATTCCACGTGGCGGGCCGAGGTGATGGCCACGCGTCTGCCCCACTACCTTTCGCAATCAATTCTCCTGACCATGGGCGGCCCACTACCAGGCGGTTACAAACGTCGCCATCAGTCCGTTGCCTCCTCCGCCTATAAAAGGGGACCCAGATACGTTATTCTTTAAGCTCATTCTTCCTTATCTCAAAACTCTGCTAAATTCTCCGTTCGAGCACTCCATTCTTGTTGAGGCAGAAAACTGACTTGAGCGTCGGAGGGTCTTGCCGGAGCAACCCCACCTCCAGTTTAGACTTCCCTTGCAGGTCCCGGTGGCGACCGCGGCTTCCCCGACTCCAGCTTCTCCGGCGCAAGCGGATTTTTGCACCAACAGGATTGGCGCTAGAAGGAAGGCCTGTGTCTTCGCAGCACCCTTGTTCTTGAAGGAGCGCTCAACGGACCCGCTTCCAGCCATCTCTCCATCATCCACTCCTAATCCTCCCCCGCGAGATCGACACTCGATGCCTCCGCGCAAGGCGTCCACCCGGCGGTCCACGGCCTCTGCGGCCAGATCTCAGGCTCCTGCCTCCCCTCCCATTTCTCAGCCTTTTCCTCCTCCCCCTCCGGCGGTGGCGGTCGGCGCGGAGCAGTTTGACTTGCTGGCGTAGCAGGTCAAAGGCCTCGTCGAGGCCGTACAAGCAATACAGCAGCAGCAACCGCAGGCGTCGGCGCATCCGGAGGGGGCATCTTCGGAACGCCAGAACCCGGCGGTGGGGCGGGCCACCTGGGCCAGCCGCCCCGTCCTTCCTGGGAAGGTGAATCCGAGGGTAGAGAGCCCTCAATCGGACCACGACTCCACCCCTGGGAGATCCCTGCCCCCGTTCTGCCAAAGGACCCTTGAGACTCGGAGTCGAGAGGACTTTCTGGATCGGAGGCTCCAGGAGATGAACCGGCGGATCGAAGAACTCCGCCATGCGCCTCCCATTTATGGTGAGGATATCTGCACTGACCCTCCTTTCTCCCAAATGATTATGCAGGAACCGATCCCGCCGAATTTCAAGCTCCCCCAGTTTGAAAGCTATGACGGGACGTCGGACCCGGTGGACCATCCGGAGGCCTTCCGGATGATGATGCTGCTTCATGGTGCTCCCGATGCCATCTTGTGCTGGGCTTTCCTGTCTACTTTGAAGGGAGCAGCAAGGAACTGGTACTCGGCTCTGAAGCCGGGTACCATATTCTCCTTCGATCAAATGAGCCACCAATTCGTGGCCCATTTTGTCAGCAGCCGGCGTCCCTGGAAAGGTTCGGAGTCCCTCATCAACATCAAGCAGAGGGAAGGGGAGTCCATCCGGGCCTACGTCAACCGCTTCAACATCGCGGCGTTGGAGGTCCGGAACTTGGACCAGTCAGTTGCCATGGCCGCCCTGAAGGGTGGCCTTCAGAAGAATGACCTCTTGTACTCCCTGGAGAAGAAGTACCCCAGGGATTTTGCTGATCTACTAGCTCGGGCTGAAGGATACGCCCGAGCGGAAGAGGCCTTCAAAATAAAGGATGAAGAGACTGCGAGGGAGCGTCAGGCAGGAGATTCTGGTAAGCCCGCAGTCGAGAATAGGCCAAAGGAAGCCTGGCCTCGCTCTCGATCGCCTCCTGGACATAAGCGCGTCCATACTCCCCCCAGGGCGCGCAGGAAGAGAAGCCCGGACAACAGGTTTCGGCGGGGTTCCCCGCCAGGGAAATTCCGCAGCTACGCCCCCCTCAACGCCTCGAGGGCCCAGGTGCTGATGGAGGTCAGGGAGCAGCTCCCTAGGCCAGAGAGGATGCGCACGCACTCCGGGAAGCGCAACCCCAACAAGTTCTGCCTCTACCACCGCGACCACGGCCACGACACCGAAGAATGCATCCAGCTCCAGGACGAGATCGAGGAGCTCATCCGACGAGGTCGACTCGACAGGTTCATCCGCCGCAGGCCTAAGGGTAGGGGAGACCGGCCAAGAGCCCTCCCACCGCCCGAACTGCAGAAAAGGGAGGAGCAACTCGGGGACCGGCCTCCTATCGGGACCATCGACTCCATCGCCGGAGGGCCTCAAGGAGGAGCGGGAGAACTGTAAATGTATCACTTACTATTTCATTTTGAATCTACTCTTCTTTCTAGCTAACGTGCCCCTCCTACTTAACATGGATGTATTATGACTGAATATGACCCCTCCAAAAACAACGGCCATGTCGGGAACAGGAGGAGGACTTCGTCCTGACATGAGCAAAGTCAAAGGCCCGGTTCTCTTAGACCAGATGGGGGGAGAGGCCTTACAACGCCCTAATGTGCCCCCACAGCCCTGTTAGGGACAGGAGGAGAACCTCGCCCTAACTTGAGCAAAGTCGAAGGCCCGATTCTCTTAGACCGGATGGGGGGAGAGGCCTTACAATGCCCTAATGTGCCCCCACAGCCCTGTTAGGGACAGGAGGAGAACCTCGCCCTAACTTGAGCAAAGTCGAAGGCCCGGTTCTCTTAGACCGGATGGGGGGAGAGGCCTTACAATGCCCTAATATGCCCCCACAGCCCTGTTAGGGACAGGAGGAGAACCTCGCCCTAACTTGAGCAAAGTCGAAGGCCCGGTTCTCTTAGACCGGATGGGGGGAGAGGCCTTACAACGCCCTAATGTGCCCCCACAGTCCTGTTAGAGACAGGAGGAGAACCTCGCCCTAACTTGAGCAAAGTCAAAGGCCCGGTTCTTTTAGACCGAATGGGGGGAGAGGCCTTGCAACGCCCTAATGTGCCCCCACAGCCCTGTCAGGAACAGGAGGAGAACCTCATCCTGACATGAGCAAAATAGAAAGCCCAGACTCCTACGGGAGCCGGGTCCCTACGCCAAAGAAGACTTCACCCGGACTCCTACGGGAGCCGGGTTCCGCCACCAAGAAGACTTCACCCGGACTCCTATGGGAGCCGGGTTCCGCCACCAAGAAGACTTCACCCGGACTCCTACGAGAGCTGGGTTCCGCCACCAAGAAGACTTCACCCGGACTCCTACGGGAGCCGGGTTCCGCCGCCAAGGAGACTTCACCCGGACTCCTATGGGAGCCGGGTTCCGCCGCCAAGGAGACTTCACCCGGACTCCTACGGGAGCTGGGTCCCACCGCAAAGAAGGCTTCACCCGGACTCCTACGGGAGCCGAGTTCCTACGACAAGGAAGACTTCACCCGGACTCCTACGGGAGCCGGGTCCCGCCGCAAAGAAGGCTTCACCCGGACTCCTACGGGAGCCGGGTTCCTACGACAAGGAAGACTTCACTCGGACTCCTACGGGAGCTGGGTCCCGCCGCAAAGAAGGCTTCACCCGGACTCCTACGGGAGCCGGGTTCCTACGACAAGGAAGGCTTCGCCCGGACTCCTACGGGAGCCGGGTCCCGCCGCAAAGAAGGCTTCACCCGGACTCCTACGGGAGCCGGGTTCCTACGACAGGGAAGACTTCGCCCGGACTCCCACGGAAGCCGGGCTCCGTCAGCCACTCCTGCAGCAGGGGTTAATAATGGCGGCGAAACCCGGCCACACGACGAGGACGGATGGAAGGGAAGAGCCCCCCCCCGCGACGACAAGTCGAACGACAGGAGAAGGTCAACAGACGACAACATCATGTTATGCGTGGATGAGGTAACGCAAAGCACTTTTTTCCATTTCCCATATGCATACTACAGGGCCAGGACGGCCAGGAAAAGAAGAGCAAAATGACAAAAAAAACAAGGGGGTGATTACATGAAGTCAAAAGAACTCTAAGGAGGCCCTGCTCTTTCCGGCCTAGGGTTATCACTTCCATCCCTCGACCAGGACTGCCTCAGGCTCTCCACTGCTTCTTCTAGTTCTTCCTTCTTCCGCAGCGTGTCCTGGAGCGCCTGACGAAGTCACCGACTTTCAGCCTCCGCTTCTCGACGCTGCTTCCGCAGAACTTCGGACTCCGCCTCTGCATCCGCAACGGCCCTCCGCTCAAGCGCCAGTTGGATGCTCACTTGTTGAAGCTCGGCTGTCTTCTCCCCAAGGGAGACAGAAATCCCCTCGACAGTGCCCCTCAGGGCTAGGAGCTCTTCGGCATCTTGGGCGTTGGCAAGCTGCGCCCTAGTAACCAACTGCCTCTGGAGACGAACGACCTCATCCACCGCTTGACGGAATCTCCCTTTGTACTCTTCTACCTTCCGGCGCCAGCTGGCCCGCTGCACATCGTGGCTCATCTCAGCATCTTGAAGCTGCTTCTGGAGGTCGGAGACCTTTTGTGACCATATCTGCTCATCCCGCGCCATGAGCCGGGATGAGTTCCCTTCCAGCTGGCCGATCCTCCTCTTCGCAGCTGACAGCTCCACCTTAAGGGCGCTGATCCTAGCTTCTTGAGCCCAAGTTCGGTCGCTAGCGCTCTTCGTGCATTCCTCGAGCTCCTTTGTGAAGTTCGCCTTCCTCCGGCTGTAGTCCATGATTGCCTTCACTTGGAGACTCCTGAAGTGGGCGGCCTCAGCAGCGGCCTCGGAATAGCATTTTTTCGACTTGCGGAGCTCGTCCTCCGACTTTTTCAACTTCTTCGTCAGGTGGAGGACCTCCTTTTTTAGCCGTTGGATAGTTGACTTCAGCGGGACCCCCAGGGGCAAGGGGAGTGCTTCGGCAGGACACTGCCATCGGAAGAAGCAAACATCAAAGACCAACTCATTACAAGAAGAAAGGCAGAAAAGAAGGAGCAGGGGGAAGGGAAGGCCATCCACAATAAGAAGTTCGACTTTATTGATTAATTTTGAAGACAAGCGGAAAGGAAATATGGCGACTAAAGAAAGATACAAGATCGGAGGTCTCAGACCTCGGGGGCAGGGGGTGGAGAGCTCGGTGCGGGGGGTGCGACTGCGGTAGCGGCGGACGAAGGGGCGCCCTTCAGCAACCCCTTCTTACCGAACTGGGGGGAGAAGTACCACCAGTCCTTCGCTGAAGGATGGCATTTGAAGGTGTAGAAATGCCTGAACAAGGAGAGGGATGGCTGGACCTCGGCTATATGGCAGAGGGAGAGAAACCCTATCAAAAACCTAAAGGAATTCGGGGCCACAGAGGCAGGAGAAATGTCTAAGAAGCGAAAGAAGGTGGCAACAAAGGCAGGAAGCGGAAGCCAGAGTCCGGCACGGAATGCCTCCTGGTACAAACAAAAGCGACCAGGAGGGGGAGCACTGGCCCGATCTGAGGGGCCGAGAAGCTCCAGGTCGTACTCCGAAGGAACCCCGTACCGAGCCCTTATCAGGAGGAGTTCGTCCGGAGTCGACGAACATGGAATGGCACCCGGTGCGAAAATCCGGCGAGGCCCTGCCCTGGACGCGGGTTCGTCTGCGGAGACAGGGGCCTGGGGGTTCGAAGCAGAAGAACTCCCAGAACTGACAGGGGCAGAAGAGTCGGAAGACATTTTTCGGGGGGAGAACCTAAAGGACCCTAGAAAAGCAAACTGAGAAGGAAACGAGATGTCGAAGGTCAACTCAGAAAAAGACACAAGAGAAATGAAAAGAGGAGAAGCCCCTAGGCGGTAAGAAGAAGAAGGTTGGCACTAACCTATCTTGCTCTGGGGACCTGGGGAGCGAGAAACGGAAGGCGCCTATGGCTCGAGAGGGCGTTCGCTAGAGCAGACTCTCGGGGGGAGGACAGACGCCAGTCGGAAATCAGAAATGGAGTGGGATGCCTGAAGGGGGGAGGATGGGTTTAAATAGATCCTGGGATCCGGCGCCATAATGATCTCGAATCCCCCCAGGCCAGTCCGCATTCGACGCGTGTCCCACTCCCCGTGACAGGCGGCTAAAGGCGGCTGGCAGTTGGCAGGGTCATAATTATGCCGTACCTAGGCCAGCATACCTGCGGGGTCTTCGAAGCATCCCCTTGTACCGCCCCAATTCGAAAAGACTCCGGCACGCGCTCATTTAATGCCAAAATATCTGGGAGCGGCAGGGCGCAGAATTCGAAGGGATGGTTCTGACTGTACCTTTATGTACTTCCTTCGTTTGAAATTCAAACTCAGATGTAGGGGGACTAGTGTTGGGTATAAAATACCCACAGCCGAAACCCTCAACGAAATCGACATCAGTGCAGCTCCGCTCGGACTCCTACGGGAGCCGGGCTCCACTACCGACCGCAAGTGCAACTCCGCCTGGACTCCTACGGGAGCTGGGCTCCACCGCCAACAGCAAGTGCAGATCCGCCCGGACTCCTACGGGAGCCGGGCTCCACCGCCGGCATCAGAACAGCTCCGCCCGGACTCCTACGGGAGCCGGGCTCCGCTCTCAGTATAAACTGCTGGTAAGCTCCATCCAGACTCCTACCAGAGCTGGACTTCACCCTTAACTTTGATTGCAGCGCAGCTCCGCCCGGACTCCTACGGGAGCCGGGCTCCACCGCCGACCGCAAGTGCAACTCCGCCCGGACTCCTACGGGAGCCGGGCTCCACCGCCGACAGCAAGTGCAGCTCCGCCCGGACTCCTACGGGAGCCGGGCTCCGCTCAAGACCCCAACCGCCAGGAGGACCTCTCCCGGATCTCAACAGAAACCGGGCTCCGACCGTTGCCGAGCTTCAATCGGCAGATCCATGCCCCCTGACAGGCCCTCAAAACGGCCATGACCCTGCTCCACCTCCGGTGGCGGACTCCGCGCAGTATCATCGCCCCCTGACAGGCCCTCAAAACGGCCATGACCCTGCTCCACCTCCTGTGGCGGACTCCGCGCAGTATCATCATCCCCTGACAGGCCGCAGTAGCCATAGCCACCCTGCTCCACTTCCTGTGGTGGACTCCGCACAACCCCACTATCCCCTGGCAGGCCGCAGTAACGGCCACGAACCTGCTCCACCTCCTGCGACGGATGCCATGCGACTCTCCTATCCGCTGACAACGGACGCTGCTCCACCCCTCATAACAGATTCCACGTGGCGGGCCGAGGTGATGGCCACGCGTCTGCCCCACTACCTTTCGCAATCAATTCCCCTGACCATGGGCGGCCCACTACCAGGCGGTTACAAACGTCTCCATCAGTCCGTTGCCTCCTCCGCCTATAAAAGGGGACCCAGATACGTTATTCTTTAAGCTCATTCTTCCTTATCTCAAAACTCTGCTAAATTCTCCGTTCGAGCACTCCATTCTTGTTGAGGCAGAAAACTGACTTGAGCGTCGGAGGGTCTTGCCGGAGCAACCCCACCTCCGGTTTAGACTTCCCTTGCAGGTCCCGGCGGCGACCGCGGCTTCCCCGACTCCAGCTTCTCCGACGCAAGCGGATTTTTGCACCAACACCCACCATTAAGGATAAAAATAAATCCTGACACACTCTTGCTGTCATCGTGATCAGACTGGAAATTAGAGTATATAAACCGTATAAGTCTCAAGTCTGATTCACCATAAACAAGCCATTGGTCCTTAGTATTTCTTAAATACTTCAGGATGATTTTAACAACCTTTCAGTGATTTTCCCCTGGATCAGATTGGCATCTACTCACTACCCCTGGTAAGTATGCCACATCTGGTCATGTACATGTCATGGCATATATGATAGATCCCACTGTCGAAGCATATAGAATTCTACCCATATGCTCTCTCTCTTGAGGTGTTGTCAGACAATCCCTCTTCGAGAGAGAAATTCCATGGCCTATCGGTAGATAGCCTTTCTTGAAATTCTCCATGCTGAACCTCTTCAGCATAGTATCAATGTACGTGGACTGGGATAACCCAAGCAACCTTTTAGATCTATCCCTATAGATCCTCATCCATAGGATGTAGGAAGCTTCTCCCAGATCCTTCATGGAGAACTGTGACGACAACCAAATCTTTATTCTCTGTAATGTAGGGACATCATTCCCGATTAAGAGAATGTCATCCATATACAATACAAGAAATACTACTACTGGACCATTAGCCCACTTATAAATGCAGGGTTCTTCTTCATTCTTAACGAAGCTATACGTCTTGATCGTCCTATCAAAACGTATGTTCCAACTCCAGGATGCTTGCTTAAGTCCATAAATGGACCTCTGTAGCCTGCACACCTTAGACTTATCTGTGGATATGAACCATTCAGGTTGTATCATATACACCTCTTCGTCCAGCTCTTCATTTAGGAAATCTATTTTCACATCCATCTGTCAGATTTCATAGTTTAGATGGACAGCTATCGCAAGCATAATCTGAATGGATTTGAGCATTGTCATAGGAGAAAATGTCTCGTCATAGTCTATACCATAACGTTGACGATATCCCTTGGCAACCAGATAGGCTTTATAGGTCTCCACCTTTCTGTCTACGCCCCTCTTCCTCTTGAAGACCCACTTACATCCTATGGGTTTTACTGCTTTGGGTGGGTCAACCAATGTCCACACATCGTTGACCTTCATGGACTCCATTTCAGATTTCATGGCCTCTAGCCATTTCTCAGAGTCAGGTCTCTGCATTACATCCATGTAGGTGATCGGATCCTCATCATTTTCATCAAGTTCAACAGGATCGCCGTCCCGGACCAAGAAACTATAGTATCTATCCGGTTGATGTGGTACTCTACCAGATCGCCTTAAGGGTGCTGGAACAATGGGCTCCGGATTTGATCTAACCAAATCCGGTTCAGGTTCAGCTACTTGTGTCAGTTTTTTCACCTGCCAAACTTCTTTAAGTTTGACCTTAGAGGCAACAGTCCCTTCACCAAGGAACTCCTTTTTCAAAAAGATTGCCTTAAGGCTGATAAACACCTTTTGCTCATCAGTTAGGTAGAAATAATACCCTTTGGTCTCTTTTGGGTACCCTATGAAATAACACTTGTCAGACTTAGGTCCAAGCTTGTCCGTAATTAAACGTTTAACATAAGTCGGACACCCCCAAACCCTAAGGTGCGAGAGTACTGGCTTACGTCCTATCCATATCTCATATGGCGTTTTGGTTACAGACTTACTCGAAATCCTATTTAGAAGATAACAAGCCGATTCGAGCACATATCTCCAGAGGGAGATCGACAGACCAGCAAACCTCATCATGGATTGAACCATATCCAACAAGGTTCAATTTCTCCTTTCAGACACACCATTATGTTGTGGTGTTCTGGGAGGAGTCCACTGAGAGAGAATCCCATTCTTCTCAAGATATGTCAAAAACTCATTGAAAAGGTATTCACCTCCTCGATCAGATCGAAGAGTTTTAATATACTTCTCAGTTTATTTTTCTACCTCATTTCAGAATAGTTTGAACATTTCAAATGACTCCGACTTATGCTTCATTAAGTAGATATACCCATACCTCGATAGGTCATTTCTGAATGTTATGAAGTAGAAATATTCATCTCTTGCACTTGAGCTCATGGGTCCACATACATCAGAATGTATCAGACTCAAGAGTTCACTGGTTCGCTCACCTTTTCCAGTAAAAGGTGACTTGGTCATCTTCCCAAGAAGATAGGACTCATAAGTTGGAAGTGATTCACAATTACCGATTTCAAGAATTCCTTCTTGAGCCAACCTGTTTATCATGTTCTTATTGATATGACCTAGCCTACAGTGCCAAAGGTAGACTTCTGACACATTATCTATTCTAGAGCATTTATCGGAGGTTTGAACCACATTAACAGGCTGTGATAGTAAGTAAATTCTATTATTTAGTTGTCCAACAAACATTGTAACATCATTCAAAATGATATTACAAACATTTCTTTTTATTAAAAATTCATAACTGTACATGGCCAAACGGCCTACAAAAATAATATTTAATAAAAAGTTTGGACAATAGTGACATTCACTCAGAATTACATTACGAGAGTTGATTACAAGGTTCATGATTCCTAAAGCTAGAACTAGAACTTTGCTTCCATCTCCAACGTTCAGGAACCTCTCGCCTTCATCAAATCTCTTACTGACCTGCAGACCCTGCATCAAATTACAGATATGATAAGGGCTTTCGGTATCCAATACCCAGGTAGTAGTATCACAAATGGAAAAGTTGCAAGGTGTTATCATATAATTAATTTGCTTCTTCTTCGGCCTGTTCGGGTCCAGGGAGGCAATGTATAGAGGACAGTTCCTCTTCCAGTGCTCCTGCTTCTTGCAAAAGAAGTACCCCGCCTAGCTCTGGTCGGACTTGCACTTCTTGGTTTGACCCTGTGCAGACATCCCAGCATGCGGCTGCACCTTCTTATTCTTCTTCTTCTTGTTCTTCTTCCCTTTCTTAAAGGGTCGACGACCAGAAGAAGACCCTCCCACAACATTCACCGACTCCTTATGGAGCTGGTGGTCCTTCTCAAAGTTCTGCAACAACCCCAACAAGCCGTGGTAGTTCATTGCAGGCTTTGTCATCCGAAAATGAGTAAGGAAGGGGAGAAAGGACATGGGCAAAGAATTAAGGATCGCATCCTTAGCGAGCTGCTCGTGCAAAGAAAAGCCCAGTTTACTTAGGCACTCAATCATTTCGATCATGTACAGTACATGATCGGTGACTGAGGCCCCATCCCTCATCTGAGCATTGAAAATGGCACAACTAGTTTTGTGCCTTTCAACATCGTTAGGTATGCCAAAGGAGTCGTTCAACATTTGAAGCATCTCCTGCAGCTGGGTGTTCTCGAACCTACGGTTGAACTCATCATTTATTGCTGCTAGCATTATGCACCGAATGGTGGTACGATCGTTGAGCCACTTTTGGTAAGTGTCTCAGACCGTCCCTCTAGCATTCGGGGCTGGCTCCTCAGGTGTCGGATCCATTACTACATAAAGGATCCACTCATGCTCAAGGATGATTTTTAATTTTCGATACCAGCTATCAAAATTAGATCCTATGAGCTTGTCATTATCTAATAATGATCAGAGCAACAGGGTAGTGGCCATAGCTGCATAAAGGAAAATCAGACCTTTATTAGTACATGAATTTATTAATACTAAATACTTGGACTTTAGTCTAAAGTTTCTCCCAGTATTTTTACGAACTGGTAGCCTCAACCTCCAATTTGAGGAATTACTTTAATTCCTTAGTGGGTACTAGAATCCATATAGACTACACACGAGCCTAACTTTGGTTGGTCAACCCATGTGCATCTATGGGTAGGTTCATAACCAGTTATTTCTCTAAACAACTTTTAGTAATTAATTTTGCCCCAGAACCTAATCAGTAGGCTTTGACCTTCACTAAAAAGATCTGGTTAGGTCCAACCATTAACATGACTTGATTTGGTGAATCGGACCAATAAATGATCAGGTCTGACTTTGGCCGGCCAATCTGACCACCATCAGAAAGACTCAACCAAATTATCATACTATGAATGATAATTCCATTAGTCAATAAGCACCAAGCCTTTGGGCTTCCAGTGATTATTAAACTAATGGACTCATTATCACTCACTTAATGGGAGGCTATGACTTAGTTATCACTATAACTTAATCATTTTAGGGACCTAATAATTTTTGAGAATTTTTATGAAAGGATAGAATAGAAGAAATTAACCAGTTAATTTCAATCCTCCCACTGACTTCACCAAGTTAGATTAAAAAAGATTTAATTAAAGCCGGCATTAGAAGCACCTAAATCAATCACACTGATTTACCTAATGACATGGGTGAGCCCTAATCACCAAGTGATCTAATCAAAACCTAACTCATCAAGTTGGCCAGGTAAATGAGATCAGTGGTGGGGATATGCCATTAACTCGTCAGAGATCGAATCAATGTGAGTAGCTCCCACTTAAGAACCACTGGTCAAACTGTCGAACTTACCTTAGACACCAACCGGTTCATTAGTTTTAATTTGATCAACTTAGTAAATAGGGTTCCACCGCATAGCCATAAATTAAGTCCATCTTGGTCTAGTTAAAGACATGGACCCATTCAACTACAACTATTGGAGTTGAGTCTAGGGTGTCCTTGACCTAATCTAATTCAACTTTTGATTAGATTTGACCAATTACTCTAGTTTAGTCTATTTCTTTAAGCTAACCTCAGGTCTAACCCAATTATGGACCTAATCCATCTAACCTATTGATCCACAAGTTTATGCAATTGTCTTAGGTCTTAATTCACAATTCTAGACCAACTTGACAACACTTAATTCTTTTAATTAAGTATTTGGGCTGATGGATCAGGGTTTGGTATTTCGAAAATAATTTTTAAATTTGAAAGGTTTTATTTTCTGTTCACCAAATGTGTTGACTCATTTCACAAATGGATCAGCATATTTCATAAACAGCAATCCTATTGCTAATTACATAACAGAAAATAACTCAATCAAAATAAATCATGAATATACCTTTAGATCTAATCTAACACATTCTTGATAAATTTTACAATTGAACCTTTACAATTAAGTTCTTTCGCTACTTCGTCTATATGGGATATAATCGCATCGGCACCCCTACTGCTATAGGAGAACCCCATCGAATGGGAGGAGAGGACTTTTAAACCCTACTTTTCTCCTATGATCGGACGACCATGGCAACCAATCCAATTAGACTACTTGCTACTTGGATCAAGTATATCTAAATATATCAATTTCAAAATTTAAATTCCAAATTTTAAATTTTAAATTTTGAATTTTAAATTTTAAACAAATTTCAAATTTTTGAATTTCAAATTTTGAATTTCAAATTTGAAATTTTAAATAAATTTCAAATTTTGAATTTTGAATTTCAAATTTTTAAATTTCAAATTTTAAATTTTAAATTTCAAATTTTAAATTTTGAATTTTAAATTTTTGAATTTTGAATTTTGAATAAATTTTAAATTTTAAATTTTAAATTTTAAATTTCAAATTTTAACTTTTAGATTACAACTTAATCTATGCATGCAAATGTATATCATATTTTAAAACCTGCTCTGATACCATTTGAAGTGAATTTTAGTGCAGGGGTAAAATGATAATTTTATTTTTTTCTAAAAATTATTATTTTATAATAGAAATTATTAATTAATCTAATTAATTAATATATATAAATCTTACATAAAGATCTAAATATGATATATATATAGCATGCATTTAAATTTGAAATTCAAACTTCTACAGTAAATATTTTTACTGTTATGTGTTCAAAACATATTACCCTTGTGCGGATAGTCGATCGCCATAATCTGATCATCGTTGGGAGGGTCTGATCATCGTAACATAGCTACATAGTATGTCTGGCCTCTGTGGATCATCCACACGAAGCTCTCGATCTGATCGGCTCCTCACGAATGCTAGTTCGTGGCAGAACCCTTTTGACGGCCGATGTTGATCGAACTCCTTCAATCTTGATCTACTGACTCCTCAGATGCTTTGGATCATCAGTAGATATACCTGAGAGGTTGATGAAGCTCTCCCTGAAGTTTGGTGGGCTCACGACACTCGTAGCTCACCTTCTCACTTCCCGAACCCTAGGCCAAAACCCTAGGGTACTCACCGAAGAAACTTGTGCTCACTCTGTTTCTTTCTTTTCTCTCCTTTTCTTTTTTTTTCTCACATAGGAAAGCTTTCTCACACCACCCTTCTCTCTTTGATCAGATTAGTACATGCCTTATCTTCTCTTCCTTTTAAAAATAGTGTAAAACGCATCTTTACAGTGTTTTCTCTGTGTGAGAGGATAAAGATAAGTGGTTGCTCATTTGAATTCAAATCGAATTTGAATTCAAATGCCAACCAACTCATTCTTATCCACTCTATGTGTGAGAAGAGAGGGGTGTGGGCATGTTTGTGCGTGGAGACTTTACACGAAAAACCTTTTCTCGTGTGGAAGAAGGGGCGCACAAAATAAAGGGTGGGCGTAGAGATTTGTTATCCATTCAAATTCAAACATCTTTTGAATTTGAATGGCCAACCAATCTCATCCTTATCCATTCAAAATGGTGCACAAAGAAGGGGCATGGGATGGCTTCTGTGTGGGAGAAAATTCATGAGAACTCATTTCTCGTGAATTCAAATGGGCACATGTGAAGTGAGGTGGCGCAGGGAGATTAGTCAAGGTGGTTTGAAATTCAATTGAACCAACCTTATTTAAAATAGGTTACATACAATTAGACTAAATTAAACCCAACATAATTAAACTTAATTAGGCTCAATAAAATCCTAATCAAATAAAAAATTCACTAAGTCCAACCCCTGATTAGATCAGAGACCAAACCACCTTGGCGATTAGGTCAACACTTAACCTAATCGGGTCAAACCCAACTGAATCCAATTCAATTGGACTTGATCCAAAAATAATTATTCAATCAAATTGAGTTAATTGGTGATCAAATCACTAATTAAATCTCTCATAAATACTGAGTCCAAATTTGATGGGCAATCGGGCATCAAAGTCCATCGATATGAAACCCTGATAAAAAAAATCCCAAACCAGTGGGACTTTTGACCCTGGTACCCAAAATGTGTGGAACTCATGATTAGAGAATCTTGATTCTCGATCATAGAGTTTCAGACATGTAGGATTCAAAGTTCATGAGTATTAAGACTCTTCATTAGCCATTAGATCAGATAGGAACCTCTAATGTGTGTGACCCCGCAGGTTCGAACCTAAGCCGGTAGCACAGGAACCAATTTCTGTACTAATCGAAGTGACCATCTAGCAATGGTACCCGACATTCGGATAGGTCAAATAGTCACAATCGTAACATTCAGAACCTACATGAATATGGTTACTGTATAATTCATCCCTTCTAACCCTTGTGTTTAGGATGACTCAGGATTAAACTGTCAACCCTGATTAGATCATCCGAATCATGCTCAACTCAAACAGTCCTGTGACTCCTCACTAGGACTACCCTGGCCAAGGTTTTGCTAAATTGAAATACAACTATACACAGCTCCTGAACAAGAGTGGTCAATCCCATCTAGATACACACACCGACAAGTCAAGTACTTGACTACACCCAGCATCCTTCCGTCACTAAATTAGAAATTCAGATAGTCCAGTGCCTAAGTGCAGTGAGTTGCTTGCAAGTCACCATGGTTGTCTCAGGTCAGAGGGACAGTTATACCTATATCCCATCGGAGCAAATTTTGACAGCAGAAAAAGCTCCAGAGTCAGTCACGTTCAGTGCAGATGTACCCTTACATCTCACCTGTATGCCATACCAGTGTCTCCACACTCCTTGGTTAAGAGGACAACCAACCCATATGGCACACAACAACCTATGCTTGATAAACATTATCGTCCTTGGTAATAACATAACATTTGGTCGCAAACAGGTTTAAGGACTAAACGACAAATCCTCTTTTGTCGAGTCTAAATAGTCCTAAGGACTTCACCACAACACAGAAGTTCATTAGAAGATGAAACAATTTGTGATGAAAAATATCAAAATAGCTTTTTTTTATTTATAATTCATATACTAATACAAGAAAGAACACAACCATCAACAGACTGATGATTGGCTTTGGGATACTATTCCTAACAGCCTCTATCACTGATCATGTATTGCACATGATCGAGCTGATGGAGTGTTTGAGGAAACTCAGCTTTTCCTTACATGAGCAGCTTGAGAAAGATGCAATACTGAACTCGCTGCCCAAGTCTTATCTCCCATTCCTCACTCATTATAGAATGATAAAGCCTGAAGTAAACTATCACGGGTTACTGGGGTTGCTTCAGAACTTTGAGAAGGATCACCAACTCCACAAGGAGTCGGTGAACTTAGTGGAAGGTTCATCTTCTGGTTCTTGACCCTTTAAGAAAGGAAAGAAGAACAAGAAGAAGAAAGTGAAGAAGGTGCAAGTTAAGGCTGGGACATCAGTGCAGGGCCAGACCAAATAGATCAAGCTCGATAAGAGTCAAGCTGAATGCTTCTTTTGCAAGAAGCAGGGGCACTGAAAGAGGAACTGTCCTCAGTACATTGCCTCCCTAGATCCGAACAGGCAGAGAAAGTAGCAAGCTATTGCTGGGCAAGGTATTTATATGATAACTCCTTGTAATTTTTCTATTTGTGATATAACTGACTAGGTATTGGATACCGATAGCCCTTACCATATTTGCAATTCGTTGCAGGGGTTGCAGGTCAGTAAGAGATTCGAGCAAGATGAGAAGTTCCTGAACATTGAAGATGGAAGGTCAGATTCAGTTCTAGTATTAGGAATCTTGAAACTTGTATTTGAGTCCCATACTGTTGTTCATAATGATTGTCATTTTTATCCCAGTTTCTTTTTAAACATTATTTCTATAGGCCTTCTGGCCAAAAATGATTATGAAATTTTAATAAAAAAATAAGTTTGTAATATCATTATGAATGATGTTACTATTTTTTGTGGATATTTGAGCAATGGTGTGTATATGTTATCACAACCTGTTAACATAGTCTATTCTACTGGCTAGCACCCTAGATTAGATAGTGTGTCAGATATCTACTTATGGCACTGTAGGCTAGGTCATATAAATAAGAATAGAATAAACAAGTTGACTCAAGAGGGAATCATCGAAGTTAGTGATTGTGAATCACTTCCAATCTATGAGTCCTGTCTTCTTGGTAAAATGATCAAGTCACCTTTTACTGAAAAAGGTGAGAGAGCTACTGAGCTCTTGGGCCTAGTATATACTGATGTATGCGGGCCCAAGAGCATAAGTGCTAGAGGTGGATATTTCTACTTCATCACTTTCACGGATGATCTATCCAAATATGGATATGTCTATCTGATGAAATATAAGTCAGATTCATTTAAAATATTCAAACAATTTCGAAGTGAAGTAGAAAAACAAACTAGAAAGAGTATTAAAACTCTTCAGTCTGACCGAGGAGGAAAATACCTTTCTGGTGAGTTTCTTACATAACTAGGAGAGAATGAGATTCTCTCCCAATGGACTCCTCCAAGAACACCACAGCATAATGGTATATCTGAAAGGAGAAATCAGAATCTGTTAGACATGGTCTGATCCATGATAGATTTTGCCAGCCTGTCGATATCCTTCTAGGGATATGCACTCGAATCGACCTGTTATTTATTAAATAGGATTTCAAGTAAGTCTGTAATTAAGACTCCATATGAGATATGGATAGAGCGTAAGCCAGCACTTTCACACCTTAGGGTCTAGGGGTGCCCGGCCTATGTCAAACGGTTAGTTATAGATAAACTCGGACCTAGGTCTGACAAATGCACATTCATAGGGTACCCTAAAGAGATAAAAAGATATTTTTTCTACCATGCTGATGAACAAAAGGTGTTCGTCAGCCTTAAGGCAACCATTTTAGAAAAGGAGTTCCTTGGTGAAGGAACCATTGCTTCTAATATTGAACTTGATGAAGTTCAACAGGTAGAAGGATCGACACCAACAGCTGAACCTGAGTCGGATCTGATTAGATCAGATCCAGAGCCCAATGTACCTGCACCATTAAGGTGATCCATACTAGCTAGCACCCTAGATTAGATAGTGTGTCAGATATCTACTTATGGCACTGTAGGCTAGGTCATAAAAACAAGAATAGAATAAACAAGTTGACTCAAGAGGGAATCCTCAAAGTTAGTGATTGTGAATCACTTCCAATCTATGAGTCCTGTCTTCTTGGTAAAATGATCAAGTCACCTTTTACTGGAAAAGGTGAGAGAGCTACTAAGCTCTTGGGCCTAGTATATACTGATGTATGCAGGCCCAAGAGCATAAGTGCTAGAGGTGGATATTTCTATTTCATCACTTTCACGGATGATCTATCCAAATATGGATATATCTATCTGATGAAATATAAGTCGGATTCATTTGAAATATTCAAACGATTTCGAAGTGAAGTAGAAAAAAAAACTAGAAAGAGTATTAAAACTCTTCAGTCTGATCGAGGAGGAAAATACCTTTCTGGTGAGTTTCTCACATAACTAGGAGAGAATGGGATTCTCTCTCAATGGACTCCTCCAGGAACACCACAGCATAATGGTATATCTGAAAGGAGAAATCAGACTCTGTTAGACGTGGTCTAATCCATGATGAATTTTGCCAGCCCGCCGATATCCTTCTAGGGATATGCACTCGAATCGACCTGTTATTTATTAAATAGGATTTCAAGTAAGTCTGTAATTAAGACTCCATATGAGATATGGATAGAGCGTAAGCCAGCACTTTCACACCTTAGGGTCTGGGGGTGCCCGGCCTATATCAAATGGTTAGTTATAGATAAACTCGGACCTAGGTCTGACAAATGCACATTCATAAGGTACCCTAAAGAGATAAAAAGATATTTTTTCTACCATGCTGATGAACAAAAGGTGTTCGTCAGCCTTAAGGCAACCATTTTAGAAAAGGAATTCCTTGGTGAAGGAACCATTGCCTCTAAGATTGAACTTGATGAAGTTCAACAGGTAGAAGGATCGACACCAACAGTTGAACCTGAGTCGGATCTGATTAGATCAGATCCAGAGCCCAATGTACCTGCACCATTAAGGTGATCTGGTAGAGTCTCGCATCAGCCGGACAGATACTATGGTTTCTTGGTCCGAAATGGTGATCCCACCAAACTCGATGAGAACGATAAGGATCCGATCACCTATATGGATGCAGTGCAAAGACCTAATTTCAAAAAATAACTTGAAACCATGAAATCTAAAATGGAGTCCATGAAGGTCAATGATGTATGGACATTGGTTGACCCACCTGAAGGGGTTAAACCCATTGGGTGTAAATGAGTCTTCAAAAGGAAGAGGGGCACAGACAGAAAGATGGAGACCTAAAAAGCCTGTCTGGTTGCCAAGGGGTATCGTCAACGTTATGGTATTGAATATAACGAGATATTTTTTTCTGTGACAATGCTCAAATCCATTCAGATAATGCTTGCAATAGCTGTCCATCTGGATTATGAGATCTGGCAGATGGATGTAAAGATAGCTTTCCTGAATGGAGGGCTGACTGAAGAGGTATATATGATACAACCTGAGGGATTTACATCCACAGATGAGTCCAAGGTGTGCAAGCTTTAGAGATCTATTTATGGATTGAAGCAAGCTTCTTGGAGTTGGAACATGCATTTTGATAAGGTGATCAAAACATATGGCTTCGTTAAGAATGGAGAAGAGCTTTGCATCTATAAATGGGCAAATGGTCCAGTTGTGGTATTCCTTGTCTTGTACATGGATGATATTTTTTTAATCAAGAATGACATCTCCGCACTATAGGGAATAAAAGTTTGGTTGTCATCGCAGTTCTCCATGAAGGACTTAGGTGAAGCATCCTACATCCTAGGGATTAAGATCTATAGGGATAGATCTAAAAAGATGCTTGGTTTATCTCAGTCCACGTACATAGACACTGTACTGAAGAAGTTCGGCATGGAGAATTCCAAGAAGGTCTATCTACCGATAGGCCATGAAATTTTTCTCTCTAAGAAGGATTGTCCGACAACTCCTGAAGAGAGAGAGCGTATAAGTAGAGTCCCATATACTTCGGTCGTGGGATCTATCATGTACGTCATGACATGTACAAGGCTAGATGTCGCATACTCACTAGGAGTAGTGAGTAGATACCAATCTGATCCTAGAGAAAACTACTCGAAAGTGGTTAAAGCCATCCTTAAGTATTTGAGAAATACTAAGGACCAATGGTTGGTTTATGGTGAGTCATATCTGAAACTTATGGAATTCACAGACTCCAACTTTCAATCTGACCATGATGACAACAGAAGCATGTCGGGTTATATCTTTACTCTGAATGGTGGAGCCATCTGCTGGAAGAGTTCCAAGCAGCATACTGTGGTAGACTCTGTTTGCAAGCCAGAGTATATCGCAGCATCGGATGCCGCGAAGGAAGCTATGTGGCTGAAGAAATTCATCATCGAGCTTGGAGTAACACCTTCTCTCGATGGTCCGATCCTGCTCTACTGCGACAGCACTAGTGCCATATCTCAGGCGAAGGAACCCAAAGCACACCGCGGACGAAGCACATTTTGCACCGCTTCCACCTGGTCTGAGATATCATGGATCGAGGTGATGTCGACCTTCAGAAGATCTATGAAAAGGAGAACCTGGCCGACCCCTTCACTAAAGCCCTAGTGATAAAGGAGTTCGACAATCACAAGTCGAAGATGGATATTAGATACTGTGTCGAGTGGCTTTAGGACAAGTAGGAGTTGTTGAAAAGTATGTCCCAAAAGCCAATGGTCAAGCTGTTGACGGTTGAGCAACCAAGTATTGTAATTGATTTGTTAATAAATAAAATATATTTTTGGTATTTTCATCATAAGTTTTCATCTTCTAATGAACTCCATTGTTATGATGAAGTCTTTAGAACTATTTAAGTTCGATAAAGAGAAGATTTATCGATTAGTCTTTAAAATTATTTACGATTAAATGATAGGCTATTAATAAGGATGACAGCTTCTATCGAGCATAGATCACTATAGGCCATATGAGTTGGTTATCCTCTTAACCAAGGAGTGTGAAGACACTGGTATGGCGTACATGTGAGATGTAAGGGTACATCATCATTGAATGTGACCAACTCCAGAGCATTCTGCTATCGAGAATGTCTCTGATGGGATATAGGTATAAGTATCCCTTAGACCTGAGATCGCCTCAGTGACTTGCAAGCAACTCGCTGTACTTTGGTACTGGACTAACTGAATTTCTAATTCAATGACGGAAGGCTTCTGAGCATAGTCAAGTACTTACAAAGTCAGAGTATGATCGAGATGGAATTAACCACTCCAAGAGTTGGAGAAGAATGAGTCGCTGTATTTTAATTTAGCAAAATCTTGGCCAGGGTAATCCATCAGATGGATTTGATATTTTGAAATACAATGTGGATAACTTGATCAGAGTTGACAGTTGAACTCTGAGGTATCCTATGATCATTTTGGTCAAGAGGATGAATTATATGAAAACTATATCCACATGGGTTCTAAGGATATTATTCTACACATTCGACCTATTCGATCGTCGGGTACCATTGCTAGATGGTCACTTCGATTGGTACAAAAATTTATTCCTATGCTACTGACTTAGGTTCGGATCTATGAGGTCATACACATTAGAGTTCATGATCCGATCATATTGTTGATTAACGATTAAGAATCATTCTAGGGTTAAACGATCAATACGATTGACATTTAACCTAGTGCAAGTATTGCAGGAGGATGGATTAGCAATTTGATTGTTAATTAGCTTAATTTGATTAAGCTAATGGGTTGAGATTAAGTCTAATTGAATATGATTTAATTAGATTTAGTTTGGGCTTGATTGGATCAAGTTCAATTGGTTTATTGGATAAGCCAAATGCAAGGAAAAACTAATCCTAGTTCAATTAGGACTTGGGTCAACCTAATTTCTAATTTGATTAAAAAATTAAAATAGATTTAAATCTAATTTAGTCTGATTAAATTAGATTCTTAATTGGGTTAAGATCTATTTTAATTAGATTGATCTAATTTTGATTTGATTTGGTTTGAGAAACCAAATTAAAACAAGTCATAAGATAGAATCCTAGTAAGACTAGGATTCTACCTTGCGCCACATAAGCCCCCGATGTCCTCTCTTTTATTCCATGCCAATTTCCTCTTATTTTATGCGACAAAAATCCTCTCCCAGGTCTCCACCATGCCCAAAAGGTTTTCTTTCTTCTTTCTTACATGGAAGATGGTTGTGGATCAAATCAAAGTAGGAATAAGTTTGGATTTCAAATTCTATGAGATAGAGTTTTAGAAATCCAAAATTCTTTCCTTTTTGCACCGATTTTACCCAGATTTTTTCTAAGATTTTCATGGTTTTTATGGCACTTGATAGGCACCCTTTGCTATTGGTCCATGCACAAAAAAAAAGAGGGGGCACCCAACACCCTTTGCTATTGGTCCATGCACAAAAAAAAAAGAGGGGGCGCCCAAGAGTTGGGCACCCCTTATCTTGCCATGTTTGGATAAACCATGACTAGGTATTTGACCTACATAAGGACTCTATCATATCTCTCTATATAAAATAAATTTCTTTATAAAATTTTTATAAAAAATAGATAAAAGAGTGACCTTTGGCACATCCAAAAATTAGAGAGAAAGAAAGTTGGGGGATGGAGATATAATAGACAAAAGATAGAATGTCTAGAGAGAGCAAAGAGAGGAAGAAGAGGGTCTTCTTCTAGGATTGTTGTGTTCATCTCTTCCCTTCCTCCATCTTTAGTTTTTTGAGAGCATCTCAGATCTAAAACTCTTCCTACTTCTCATCTTTGGAAGAGTCCAAATCAAGAAGAAGGAGGCACCTGATCAACCATCGAAGAAGGATCAGCACAGTACTAGCATATTGTGCTGATTTTCTAGAGCAGGACTTCTGATCGAGATTCGTGGGCTCGTGTGGATGACTCCTAGAGGTCGGATGCATGTGCGGCTTATAACATCATCCTCAAGCCCGGATCAGCAAGGTTAGAACATCTAACTTGCATGGTAATAGATCTGATCTATTGTTTATCACATACATTAGATATAGCATAGAAACATGTTGATATGATCAATATGTAGTTCATTCTCTATATATTTTAATTTTTGATTTAATACCATGTAATAATCATATAATAGGATCTTCGATCTAGGAATTCTCTAATTTTATATAAAAAATTTTGATTTATTTTAGTCTTCTGCTGCATGATCTTGAAAAAGTTTCAAGATCTAACCCTGAAACCCTAGATCTGGTTCCTTTATAGATATGGACTAAAGAGTCCATGTGGTTATAGACTCATAACCAAACATCCATGCCACCTCTTTATCTGAATTTTTCCATGCCTAAAGAGTAAGATGGCACCTCCAATATAGGTGATTGGATGGCATATGGTGCTGATCTATGGTGGAGAAGGAGGGTGCTAAAAAAATATTGTTACGTGACTCTTCAGAAACACCAATAAAAGCCCATGAAGACTCCTTCTGCTTTAAGTCTCTTAGGCACCACTTATATCAGATAATCTTCTAATTTTTAAACATTCAAGGAAGGAGTTTCCATGTGTCAAAATTTGAAAATAATCTGATTAATGAATAGATGCTTATCGCATCTTTTATTGGGCACGTGTGAGAGAAGAATAAAACGTCGTATCTGATAAGAGTTTCACCTACAGAAGTACTCTTATCATATATGACTTTTCCTTGGTTTAGAATGTGGAAATACCTCTAAAAATCAATATGGGGCATGTGAATTGGATGGCACTTGATATGCGTCTCCATGCTAATTTCAAATAGCATGGAGTCTTTGGTGCTTTGGCATTCAGAAGTCATCTCTTCTTTCTTACATTCATCTCTAGATTGTTCAATTTCTTTCTTGCTTCCCTTGTTAGGACAAGTCTAAATATAGCAAGGGCAAGTCTAATTTAAGACAAGGGCTTAGGAAGATAGTAAAGGAAGACAAAGAGATAAGAAAGATAGAGAAAGACAAGCCAAGGGAGGAAGGTGTTCAGGAAAACACAAGAGAAGTATTGTGCTGCCCAAATTAGTGAAGAAAAGTCTTGAAAGAGCTTGTGTCTTGATCCATCTCTATGTGGATCACCATTGGAGGATGAACACAGTGGAAGCTCTACCAAATCTTTTTTTGAATTTAGCGATACAGGTATTCTTCTATATCTTTCATAGTATCATGCATGTTTAGATATATGATTGTTAATCATCAAGGAGATCTTGAGTTAGGATTTGATAATTATAACTTTATTATATAAAGTTATGAAATTCATATTTTTACTATGCTATCATAACCAAACAGCTTCTACTGTCATCATGATCTGATGAAAAATTGAAATCAGTATATCCCATAAATTTTAAATCAGTGTCTCTATAGATAAGCCATTGGTCCTTAGTATTTTTCAAATATCTAAGAATTATCTTCACAACCTTCTAATGATTCTTATCCGAATAAGGCTGGTACCTACTCATTACTTTTAGTAAATAGGCTACATCTGACCTCATACATATCATTACGTACATGATAGATCTCACTGCTGAAGCATATGGGATTCTACTTATGCATTCTTTTTCTTGAGAGGTTGTCGGACAATTCTTCTTTAAGAGAGTAATTTCACAGCCTATCGAAAGATAGCCTCTTTTAAAATTCTCCATGTTGAACCATTTCAATATAGTATCGATGTACGTAGATTGAGATAATCCAAGCAACCTTCTAGATCTATCTCTATATATCTTCATCCCTAAGATGTAGGATGCTTCTTCTTAATCCTTCATAGAGAACTATGATGATAGCCATAGCTTAACATTTTGTAAAGCTAGGATGTCATTTCTCTTTAACAGTATGTCATCTACATATAGTACAAGAAAGATGACTACAAAATTTTTAGCCCATTTGTAGACACAAGACTTTTCTCTATTCCTAATAAAGCCATACATTTTGATCGTCTTATCTAAATGTATGTTTCAACTTCTAAATGCTTGCTTTAGTCTATAGATGAATCTATTTAGCTTGCATACTCTAGATTTATCTGTGGATATGAATCCTTCAGATTGTATCATATACACTTCTTCTTCCATCTTTTCATTAAGAAAAGTAGTTTTGACATCCATTTGTCAGTTCTCATAATTTATATGTGCTGTTATTGCAAGCATGATTCTAATGGACTTGAGCATTGTCATAGGAGAGAACATCTCGTCATACTCAATATCATAATGCTGACAATATCCCTTAGCAACTAGATAGATTTTATAGATCTCCACTTTTTTGTTTGCTCCTCTTTTTCTCTTGAAAATTCATTTATATCCTATGAGTTTTATCCCTCCATGTAGATCAACAAGTGTCCATATACCATTGATCTCCATGGACTCCATCTCAGATTTTATGGCATCAAGCCATTTTTTAGAGTCGGGCCTTTGCATGGCATCCATATAGGTGATCGGATCCTCGTCATTCTCATCTAATTCGATAGGATCACCATCCCAGTGGCTAGGATTGAGTCTAGGATTATGAGATTGGGTTAAGTCATGGATGTACATTGGCTTGGGTGAGCACAATCTTATATTAAGTTAGCTAGGAGAGTTTTTGGGTTGGATCACATTGACCCTATATATAAAGATACACTGTATTCTAACTTGATGAAGTGAATGAATACTAAATCTTTTTCTTCCTGATCTTCTTTCTCTTTCTTCCTCTCTCTCTGGTCTTCTCCACATTCTAGCAGTAAGAAATCCTAGGGTTTCTTGGCCGTCAATCTCAAAAAGAAAAAAAAGGAGGTGCTAGGGTTTCTAGCGCTCTCCTTTATGCACGCCCCCTTTTGTGCACCCCCTCTTGGCCGCCCAAGAGAAGTTTCATGCCCCCATATTTTGCTTTTTGGGGGCCTCATCAAGGGTGCTTAAAAATCTCAAAAGTGTTGGGTTCTAGTGGAGCAGCGGAAGGGTTAGGTGTTTAAAATTTTCATTTGAAAACACCTGATGCACAAAAAATCCTAATACCCAGAAATCCTTAACTATATCAATCAAAGTATAATTGAATTAAACTTAGATAAAAAGAATATCTATAGCACAAATCCTAATTTTCATAAGGTGTCTAATTGTCCACCCTCCAACGGTGATCTATGCAAAAATTAAACCAAAGACAGCACTCCTCCTTTACCTTGCTTCAAGAGTTCTGGCCTCGAGAACTCGACTAGCCTTGTATCAGTCTGGTTTCTCCAAGAACTTGACTCGACCCTCTCAAAACCTCCTCTAGACTTTTGATTTTCCTTCTTTAGGATCTTTTCAATCCTTGTTAGGACCAGATAAGGCTTTGTCTTAAATCCCAAAGCCTTGGCCTAAAACTAAGATGGGTTGTAAGAAAGAAGAGAGAGCTACAGAGAGGAAAATTGAAACTCGATCTGAATTCCTCGGACACCCAACACCCAGGTCTTTTTATAGCCACCAGAGGGATGCCAAAAGGGAGGGACACACCTCATGAAAAAGTTTTATTTGATCTGATTATCAAAGATAAGAGTTCCTTCAAGCAGAAGGACTCTTATCAATGATATATTGATCAGCACCCTCACCTGCACGCACAACCAGAGAAGGGATATTTTCATATCCCTTCTCAAATCAAAAAAATCCACAAAAATATACATGGATAGGGGACTTGTTTCTAATTCTAAAAAGCTTAATAAGTGGATAAAAATCTCATGGAAGGATGTTATCCTCGCACCTCTTCATGCAAGTTCTGATCACCATGCGCACACGCATGCGAGAAAAATTTTGGCATCCAGTTGGTCCTCTGATAAATCTGAAAAAATTCCAGATAATTCACCAAAAATATCTGATCAAATGTGGAACATTATTAAAAAAAATCATTCCAATTTGAATGAGTTAGATTAGGAGAAAGACTCTCCAAAACATGAGAAAATGTGACACTTCAACACGCGCACATGAGAGACCCTTCTCGTTTCCAATTTTTTTTTGCCCCATATTAATCTAGAAAAATTCATTTCATACTTTAAGATGTGCAATAGAAAAATGGAGGGTGATTAGGACTGCCACATGCATCTTAATCCCATGCCAGAAGGATTTTTTCTTCTGCTCATGCCAACACATGCACGCAAAATCTATTTTGCACCAAGAGTCCTTCACAACTTGGACTCTTTGATTTTTAGTCTTGGCATAGGATATGGCACCCCATTTGGGGCTACTTCTATATGGCATGACCTAACTCAAATGCCCACCAAATTGTGCTAGCTAATTAGCAAGATATGAGACCAAATTAATCTCTCAAAGAGCTAGGGTCTCCACACGTGTTAGCATGCTTACTGGAAACACTGATTGAATCCAAAATTATAATCAACCTTATTAAAAGGGTCCTTAACCAATTTTCATATGTGTGTGACTCATTGAGTTCTACATCTAGCTAATAGTAGGTTCGAATATAAGTTGATCAAATTTGATTAGATTTCAAGCTAACCGATTTAGGTCCAATCGAGTTAACCAGAGTTCAACAATTAGAATCCTTTCTAATTGGTGATCGAATTAAACTCTTTAATTTGATCAAACCTATAAGTCAAGATTGATATCTAGCATTGTATCATGACCACCTAGAAGATGTGAAATTTAATAAAAATATCAAATACATTCTTTAGTGACAAGTTACCATGCAATTCAATCCTTCGATCATCCCTGCACCCCGAATATGTTCATGAGTATGGAATTATGTCAAACTCAAACACATATTCATATCGATTCTCAATTAATCAATGATAACTCTGATGATGAAGTATTAGAAACTCTTTCTAATCTTCTTCCTACTTTTGGCCAAAAAATTTTTTTCGAGTCATCTAGGAATGAGAATACATAGGATGCAATCTCCTTTTACTAAGAGTGATCGATTCCATGTTGACCTACTCATAACTTTCATACATACTCCATCATTTTCAGAACACCCCATATATGTCTTAATGCTATGCCTGGGTATGAACCAAAATATGAGTTCATGTGCATAAGATTCCAAGATGATCTCAGGTCTAAGGATCACTTGCACTACTCTCACTTAGAGAATCATCCTTGACATACAAGTAAGGCTTCCATAAGATGTTCTCTTTCATCGAGTCAATTCAGTGGACTCATTTTTAAATGAGCACACACATCCTTATATTAGTATCCCACACATAAGTGGCTAGTGAAATCTATCACCCTCTCCATCGAGCATACATAGGATGTATCAGTCTATTCAAAATATTGATCTTGACTTAATGCTCCTACAATCAGGAATATTTAAGATTAGAGTTTTAGGGTTTTAGGTCTCACTAGCATGACTCATTCATATCCCTTAAAATTATTGCCCTAATCTTTGATGTTTATCATAATCTTAGACATAATAAGATGCAGCTAAAATGATGAATCAATACCTCAAATAATAAATGTCATTACATGAGTTGAAAAATTACAAAGAAAAATTCCATCACAGTACACTTGCGATTGGCTTATAGGGCACTCTTCTTTCAATCTTTCACTTGTAGTAAAGTCAATCACCTTTGTATTTCAATCCCATACAATCAAGATGATGATCAAATAACTGCTGTGGTATGGCCTTAGTGAATGGGTCTGCTATATTGTTCTTTATGCCAACTCGTTCTAGGACAATATCTTATCTCTCTATAATTTTTCGAATGAGGTGGAGGTGTTTGAGGATGTGCTCAGATCTATGATGAGACCTAGGTTCCTTAGCTTAAATAATGGCTCTAGTGTTATCACAATAAAGTGACATCGGTCCTTCAATCTCAGGAATGATTCCTAATTTCATGATGAACTTCTTTATTTAAACAGCTTCCTTAGTAGCTTTACTAGTAGTGATGTACTCTACCTCAGTGGTTGAGTCAGCTACTTCTGCTACTTTCAACTCTTTCAAGTCACTGCCCCAACATTTAGAATAAATACGTACTCTAATATTGACTTGCTATGATCTGAATTAGATTGAAAACTAGAATATGTATATCCCTCTAGTTTCAGTTCTAATCCTCCTCCATATATGAGAAAAATATATTTAGTCCTTCTTAAGTACTTTAAAATATTTTTCACAACTTTTCAATGATTCTCCTCTAGATTAGTTTGAAATCTGCTAGCTATGCCTAAAGCATAAGCTACATTATGTCTGGTACATAGCATGGCATACATAATTGATTTTACAGTTGAAGCATAAGGAATTTTTTTCATCCTCTTCCTCTCCTTTGGTGTCTTAGGATACATTTTTTTAGAAAGACATATACCATGACTTGCAGGTAGCTAACCTCACTTACTTGCCTCTATATTAAATCTCTTTAATATGAGATCTATGTACCATGACTGGGATAAGCCTAACATCCTATTAAATCTATCTCTATAGATCATTATACCCAGTATATAGGATGCTTCACCCAAGTCTTTCATGAAAAACTTATTTGATAGCCAAATCTTGACCGATTGCATCATTAGGATATCATTCTCAATGAGCAATATGTCATTTTCATACAAAATTAAAAAGAAAATAGCACTCTCACTTATCTTTTTATACACACATGGTTCATCCTTATTTTTGATAAAGTCAAACTCTTTGACTGTCATATCAAATCAGATGTTCTAGCTCCTCGAAGCTTACTTCAATCCATAGATGAATCTTTTTAGCTTACATACTTGATTTGCCATCCCACTTGAGATAAATTCCTCTAATTGAGTCATGTAGACCTCTTCCTCTAGATTATCATTAAGAAAAGTGGTCTTGACATCCATCTGTCAGATCTCATAGTCATAATATGCCGCTATAGCAAGCAAAATTATGATGGACTTGAGCATAGCCCCTGGTGAGAAGATTTCATCATAGTCAATTCTTTGCCTTTGTCTGAAATCCTTCACCACCAACCTAGCTTTATAGGTTTCTATTTAGCCATCTACTCTGTTCTTCTTCTTGAAGACCTACTTGCACCCTATTGGGGTCACACCCTCAGGTGCATCAACCAAGGTCTGTACTTGATTGGTGTACATCGAGTCTATCTCAGATTTTGTGGCTTCCAGCCATCTATCAGAGTCTCTACTCATGACAGCTTCTGAATAGATCAATGGATCATCATCTTGAATGATGTTGATCGAATTATCATTTTTAATGATAAAATCATATCTCAGAGGTGCTTGACATACTCTATCTGACCTTCGAAGAGGAGGTGTGTGCTGTGGATGTACCTCATCCTTGGATACTTCTGGTTGAGGATCTTTTTGTAGTTCAGTCATAGATATTTCTAGATTGGTTTGTAGATCTTGAAGTTCTATAAGTTCAATATTCCTCCTACTGCCTCCTTCTTGGATGAATTCATTTTCTAAGAAAGTGGTGTGCCTACTAACAAAAATTTTTTGTTCAGTAGGTTGGTAGAAGTACTATTTATTACTTTCTTTAGGATACCCTACAAACCTACACTTGTCTAATCTAGCACTAAGCTTATATCCAAAAATATTTTTGACATAAGCAAGATATCTCCAAATCTTAAGATGTTTAAGATTAGGCTTTCTTCCCTTTCATATCTCATATGGAGTACTTGTAATAGACTTTGAAGACACTCTATTTAAAATATATGCGGCAGTATCTAAGGCATATCCCTAGAAAGATATTGGGAGATCAGTGAAGCACATCATAGACCGCACCATATCCATTAAAGTATGATTTCTCCTTTCTGCTACACCATTTAACAAGGATGTATAAGGAGGGGTCTATTCAGAGAGAATACCTTTACTTTTAAGATGATCAAGAAATTCACTGGATAAGTATTCTCCTCCTCGATTAGATCGAAGAACCTTGATACTTTTTTTGATTTATTTCTTGACTATACTTTGATACTTCTTGAACTTATCAAAGGTTTCGAATTTATGTTTCATAAGATACACATATTTGAATCTTGATAGATCATTTGTAAAAGTGATAAAATAGGAGTATCCTCTTCTGGCCTGAATTATCATCGATCCACATGCATCTATATGTACTAGGTCTAACAACTCATTTGTCCTCTCTCTATATTCAGAAAATAAAGTCTTGGTTATCTTACTTATGAGATAAGATTCATAAGTTTCCAATGATTCATAATCATACAGGTCAAAAAATTTTTATTTGTATAACTTGTTTATCCTTTACTCACTAATATGATATTTATATTTTTTTTATATTTTATTTAATATAAAAAATATTTTCATTGAGTGTAAGAATTAAAAGATTATTATCAATATAACCACTGCCATAATATTCATTAGAAAAGAAAATGAAGCATCTATTTCTCATTAGCCTTATTTCATAATCTTATTTTAATAACAAAGGTATAAAAATAATATTTCTAATGATCTTTGACATGTAATAACAATCTTTCAATTCTAAAGTTTTTCTCGAAGGCAAATCAAGCACAGGTTCCCACAACCTCTACACTAATAGACTCTCCACTTACGCCATAAAGCTTAAGGTCACCTCTTTCCAGACCTTTGATATTCTGTAGTCTCTATAATGAATTACAAATATGCGATCCACAGGTGGTATCTAATATCTAAGTATCAGAGTCTGAGCTACTCAATAAAAAATAGGTCTATATCATATACACACCTTTTGGTGCTATACTTGCATCCTGCTTCAATCTTACAAGATTATCCTTGCAATTATTCTCCTAATGCCCATATTTATCACAAAATGAATAGATAATATCCATATAGACATCTTTTGCCTTCTCATTATTACTGACTGATCTAAGGTTAGAAATATCTAGAACATCAGAGTTTTTCTTCGATACGAACCTAATTTATAAGTTTCTCAACCAATCAACATAATTTGGATCGGTCAACATATTTTTATCTATGATTTTATGCAGTAAAAATAAAAAAACTATAATAAAGAATAATTGTATAAGTAGACCACTCATATTTGACACACATAACTAGATAAGATTTTTTAACTAGTTATGTCTTCTACTATTTTATCGGATACTATAGCCCTCTCCTATGGTAAACGAAAAATCCTAATCTGATTTCTTAATGGGGTTGAGATCCTAATCCCTCAATGAAGTCTTATGGATATCACAATAAATCTCAATGAGTTCAAAGATAAGAAAATCTATCCAATTGTATCTCATGCAATTCTCAACATAATCCTACCTCTAAAAATACTCATAACTTTATGGATATCACAACAAACTATAATATTTTTAGTTAAGTCAGACTCTTCATTTTTATACAACCATATCTGAAAAATACTATCATCATGGATATCACAACAAAGCAACAGATCCAAAATATATCATAAAATATCTAATATGCACCAAGACAAACCCACATCAATCCCCATAGTAAGTCTTATGGATATCACAACAAACCTACTATGATTTTTGACAGGATATTGACTAGGCATGAAGAAAGTCAAATGTAGTGTTTAAAATACTGAGTAACCTTTATTCAAGATTGAAACCAATCCAATTGGCTAAGAAAGAGTTAAGACTGGTGGGGATCCCCTCATTGCTTTTCTTAGATACCAACAAATATTGGCCAGGCCAGCAAACGGAACCAATTAAATAACCACTGCACTTAAAATACTCGTTAGATACCAATTGATTAATCAAATTAAGAAATAGGTCAGCTACTGGTTCATAATACTATAACTTAATATGATTTTTATGAAGGCTTTAATGGTCTCATGCACATCCTAATTCAATCAATCATAATGATGCTCTATTACAATTGTATCTTAACAATCATCACAACTAATTATAGCATCTAATCATATTTTTAAGATATGAAATTATAATCATACAATATGATTATGTCATAGCATATCAAATGTATGAATATAAAATACTCTTTTCACAGTTCTTTCTCTTGGGACATCACAGTGACACCCCTACATGCCATAAGAGTATCCCATGGAATGGGAAGAGAGGATCTTTGAACCCTACTTTCTCTTATGATCAGACGGCCTAGTGATGAACCTCAATTTGAGTACTAGGCTCCTTAAGAAAAATTCTATACATACACCATGTATTTTATATTTAAAATATATCTCTAAGATATGCTAGGGTTTAGATGTTCAATTGGGTTCAACCCTTGACCCAACTTGAACCAAACCAAAAATCCATATTTGATCACAATCAAAATAATAATTTAACCTTTGATTATATAAATCAAGGTAGGCTCTGATACCACTGTTGGGTTTCAGTGGCATAGTAGAAGGGTTAGATGTTTAAAATTTTTATTTGAAAATATCTAATGCACCGAAAATCCTAATGCCCAAAAACCCTTGACTATATCAATCAAAGTATAATTGAATTAAACATGGATAAGAAGAATATCTATAGTGCTAATCCTAATTTTTACTAGACATCCAAGTGTCCACCCTCCAACGATGATCCACATAGAAATTAAACCAAAAATAGTGCTTCTCCTTCACCTTGCTTTAAGAGTTCTAACCCTGAGAACTCAACTAGCTCTGTATCAGTCAGGTTTCTCTAATAACCTAACTCGATCCTCTCAGAATCTCTTTTGAACTTTTGATTCCCCTTCTTTAGAACCTTCTCAATCCTTGTTAGGATCAGATAAGGCTTTGTCTTAAATCTCAAAGCCTTGTCCTAAAACTAAGATGGGTTGTAAGAAAGAAGGAAGAGCTATGAAGAGGAAAATGGAAACTCGATCTGAATTCTTCGGACACCCAATGAGCAGACCTTTTTATATCTACTAGAGAGATGCCAAAAGGGAGGGACATGCCCCATAAAAAAGTCTTATCTAATCTAATTATCAGAGATAAGAGTTCCTTCAAGCAGAAGGACTCTTATCAATGATATGTTGATCAGCACCCTCACTTGCACATGTGACCAGAGAAGGGATGTTTTCGTATCCCTTCTCAAATCAAAAAAATTCACAAAAATCTAGATGGATAGGGGACTCATCTTTTATTCTAAAACACTTGATAAGGTGATAAAAGTCTCATGGAAAAATGTTATCCTCGCACCTCTTCATGCGAGTTCTAATCAGGATGTGCGTGCTCATGCGAGAGAAGTTTTGGCATCCGTTTGGCCCTATGATAAATCTGGAAAAATTCTAGATAATTCATGAAAAATAGCTGATCAAATTTAAAATATTATCAAGAAAAATCATTCTAATTTGAATGAGTTTGATGAGGAGAAGGACTCTCCAAAGCATGAGAAAATGCGACACTTTAACGAACATGCACGAGAGACCCTTCTCATTTTTAATTTTTCTCCATCCCATATTAATCTAGAAAAATCCATCTCATGCTTTGAGATGTGAATCAGAGAATGGAGGGTGATAGGGTTGCCACATGCATCTTAATCCCATGCCATAAGGATTTTTCTTCTACTCACACCAACACGCACATGCAAAACCTATTTTGCACCAAGAGTCCATTACAACTTGGACTCTTTGAGTTTTGGTGTTGATATGGGATGTGGCACCCCATTTTGGACTACTTCTATGTAGCACAATCTGACCCAAATGCTCACCAAATTGGGCTAGCTAATTAGCAAGGGATGAGACCAAATTGATCTCTCAAGGAGCTAGGGTCTCCACACGTGCTAGCTTGCTTATCGAAAATCCTGATTGAATCCAAAATTTTAATCAATCTTATTAAAAGGATCCTTGGCTAATTTTTATATGTGTGTAATCTATTAGATACAATATCTAACCAGTAGTAGGTCCGAGTGCAAGTTGATCAAATTTGATTAGATTTCAATCTAACCGATTTAGGTCTAATCGAGCTAATCCGAGTTCAACAATTAGAATCCTTTCTAATTGATGATCGAATTAAACTCTTTAATTTGATTAAATCTATATGTCAAGATTGATGTCTAACAATGTATCATGAGTACTCAGAAGATGTAAAATTTGTTAAAAATACCAAATATATCATTCAGTCGAAAGTTACCATGCAATTCAATCCTTCGATCATCTCTGCATCCTGAATATGTTCATGAGTATGGAATTATGTCAAACTCAAACACATATTCATATCAATTCTTAATTAACTAATGATGACTTCGATAATGAAGTATTAGAAATTCTTTCTAATCTCCTTCCTATTTTTGATCAAAAAATTTTTTCTGAGTCATCTAGGAATGAGAATACACAGGATGCGATCTCCTCTTACTAGGAGAGATTGATTCCATATTGACCTACTCACAACCTTCATATAGACTCTATCATATCCAGAATACCCTGTACATGTCTTAATGCTATGCCTGGATATGAACCAAAATATGGATTCATGTGCACAAGATTCATGGTGATCTCAGGTCTAAGGATCACTTGCACAACTCTCACTTAGAGAATCATCTTTGACATGTAAGTAAGACTTCCATAAGATGTTCTCTTTTATCGAGTCAATTTAGTGGACTCATTTTCAAATGAGCACCCACATCTTTGTATTAGTGTCCCACACACAAATGGCTAGTGAGATCTGCCATCTTCTTCATCGAGCATACATAGGATGTGCCAGTCTATTTAGAATATTGATCTCTGACTCAATGCTCCTACGATCAAGAATATTTAAGATTAAAATTTTAAGTCTCACTAGCATGATCTATTTGTTGAAAATGTATCCTAAAGTCAATCATCTAAGTGGTAGATGATTGAAATTAGTATATAAATTATCTAATAATAATAGTTATTTGGCAGGTTCATCATAAAAGTTCTATCTTCTTTAAATGAACTTCTAAATTATGATGAAGTTCTTAGAACTATAATCAATTGATAAAAGAGGATTTATCAGATGGTTCTTAAATTATTCATGATCAAATGATAAGTTATTAACAAGGACGATAACTTATCAAGTGTAGGTCGCTGTATGCCATATGCATTGGTTGTCCTCGTAACCAAGTGGTGTGGAGACACTGGTATAGCATCCAGGTGAGATGTAAAAGTATATCTATATTGAATGTGATAAATATAACACTCTACTGTCAAGAGTAGCTAGCTAAGGCCAATGGGTATAAGTGTCCCTCCGACCTGAGATCACCATGGTGACTTACAAGCAACTCACTGTACTTTAATGCCAGACTGCCTGTACTTTTAATATAGGTTTAAAAATTTTTTGGATATAATTAAGTACTTGTAAAGTCGGTGTGTGAGTCAAGATAGGATTGACCACTCCTGATTAACTTCAGGAAGCGAATGTTTCGCTGTGTTTCAATTTAGCAAAATCTAGGCCTGGGAAATCCTCGTGAGGAGTCACAGAATTTGGAAAATTTTGAGACATAATAGAGATGACTTGTATGAGTGTTGACAACATACTCAAAGTCATCTTGAGCATTATTGATCAAAGGAATAAATTATATGGTAACCATGGGTCAGGGTTCTAAGAATGTTGCTTTGCATACATTCGACCTATCTGGACGTCGGGAACCATTGCTAGATGGTTACTTCGACTGGTATAGAAATTGATTCTTATACTATCAATTTAGGTTCGAACCTATAAGGTTACACACATAAGATGTTGTAATCTAATCAGATGGTTAATCGATGATTGAGAATCATTCTAAGGTTAAACGATCAATGTGATTGATGTTTGACCAAATGCAAGTATTGCAAGAGGATCAATTAGCAATTGGATTGCTAATTGGCTCAATCTAACTGTGCAATTGGGCTGAGATCAAGTCTAATTGAATTTGATTTAATTAGAATTAGTTTGGACTTAATTAGATTAAGTCTAATTGGTTTATTGGATAAGCCAGTTGCAAGAGAGAATAAGTCCCTATTCGACTAGGACTTGTATGTATCTAATTTCTAATTAAGTTAGTATTTAAATTAGAATTAAATATGATTTAATCTAATTTAATTGGGCTTCTAGTTAGACTAAGATAACCCTTAATTAAGTTACAATTAATCTGGATTAGGTTCAAAGAGTTTGACCTAGTCTATATGAGAATCCTAGTTAGACTAGGATTCCATCTTCTCCCTTGCACTACCTAAGAAAGCCCACACCCACTTATTTATTTTCAGATATTTTTTCTATGATATCCACATCTAAGGAATATAATCTCACACCACTTATTCTAGAGATTTGAATCAGATTTGATTTGGTTCATTATGGAAAGTGGTTTGGATTTATTTCTTTTGAAAAAGTCTCTCTTGACAAAAACTCCTCTCCCCTCTCTTGCGCCAACTTTCTCCATTCCTACCTTTTCTTTTTGTTGCCTCTTTTATGCGTGGTTTCCTAATCTCCATGCAGATAATAAGGGAAGGGGCATCCAAGAGTTGGACGCCCCATGGTTTCCTTGTTTGACTAGGTCATTTGACCTAGTCTACCTTATCTAGTGGTGCCTCCTATATGATAGTAGGTGGGAGTTAGAAATCTATGGTTTTTTCATAGAAAAGGCAAAGAAGAAAGAGGATGGCTGATACAATCGCGATGCTATCATTAAGAAACCATGATTATCAATCAAATTTTGACTTCAACAAAAATTAAAAATATGTAGAAAGTAGTGAGTCGGGTCGAATCCACAGAGAAGACAGGATTTTGACTTGAAATCTTTGATTTTTCTCAAAAAATAAAATTTTAGAGAAAGTATAAAAAATAAATCGAGTACTAAGATCTACTAACTAGATCCTAATATCTACTTGCAATAAAAATAAATAATAAAAATTTAAAAAATATAAAATAAATCAGGTACTCAGATCAACTAACTAGATCCTAGCATCTATTTATAATAAAAATAAATAATAAAAATTTAAAAAATATAAAAATAAATTGGTACTAAGATCTACTAATTAGATCCTAGCATCTATGTGCAAAAAATAAAAGACAGGAATTTAAAGTGCAAGAAAATAAATTTTACATTAATTAAAATTAAAATTTAAGTACAAAAAGTTTAAAAGGAATAATAAAATAAAAAAAATAAAATTATAATAAGGATCTAAAGTTGATCAGCCAAGCCTCATCGGAAAGATGGTTGATGACCTCTCCATCTTCTGTCATACTCCGTAGAGCGAACCGACTTCTCTCCTTCTTTTCTTTAGATTCTTAAAGTTATTTAATTTTTTATCTATTTTTTTCTATACTTTCTACTCAATTTTTTTGCTCACAAAGCTTATTTTCGGACCTCCTATTTATAGATAAACTTTTCATAATTTTTTGGTAGGAAAAAGAGTCCTAAAATACTTAAAAAATATATTAATCTCTTTACGAATATTTCTGGCCATCAGATGGAGCTTAAACCGCTCAGATCTGATCAAAAATCAGCTATTTTAATCCTTATCAAAGCCGGATCGAACCACAGCTGTCCGATCATATCTGGGATTGATTCTGGGCTGTTGGATCATGCAAAAGAGTTATATTCAAAGTTGAGAGTGATAACAGCCATTGGATCATGTGATGGATTGCTTTTGAGCCATCGGATCGTGCAAAAAAGTCCTCTTATAAATCGACAATGAACAGCTGCCATTGGATCTAAGTCGGATTAAATCTCAGCCATTGGATCATGTCCAGGATCTTTCTCTCACTGTGAACCACACCTGTGGACCACGTAACTATTTTCGTGGACCGCATCTTGGCTCTGTGGATCAACTGACCGGTCCACGTGCACTGAAGGATATTTTCTTTATTTTTTAGGGTATTTTGGCTCGATTTTTGCTTCAATTTTTATCTGAAAAATTAAAAAAAAATATGCATTAAATTTTTCAAAAATTTTTCTTCATTTTGGTGCTTAAATTACTCAATTAAATTAACATTTTTTTATAAATATATCTAATTTTATATTTTTTTAAAATCACTTATTTTTTAAAAAAAATCAATAAATTCATGAAATTAGAATTTTTAAGAAGATGTTAGCACCATAAATTATCAAAAATATCTACAATAAATATAAAAATATATCACTTATCACACTCTCCAACTTGAACTTTGCTCGTCCTAGAGTAAAGAAAGAATTTAGAATCAAGTACTTTAAAATCTTAAATTTCATCAAATAATTTTCAAAAGGACCACTGATGTTCAGTAGAGTGTAAATGAGGTATGTCATTGGGGTATTAATACTTATCAAGATAGAAGTTAAGCTAAGAACACTAAACATTTTTTGAACTTTTCTAAATTATTCCTACCTTTTTCTCCAAATCATTAATCTTCATATGGATAAGTATATTGTTACTTCCATCCTTCATTTATTGATTGATATTTTTCTCTCTCTCTTTTTTTTTTTTAAATATTGTACTGCTATTGAGTGTCTTAACTCTTTAAGCTTTCTATTTGACCCATGTAGTGAGTTTTCAATCAATGACTCCCAAACCAGATGGCTTTAGGGCACTAGGTATAAAATACCCCTCGAACTTACTTGCTCAAATCAAACAGGCTATGAGTTAAAACTAGCTTTACAATAAAGCTTCTTTGCCCTTCATACCTTTTGATGCGAAACTCAATGCTTGCTTAGGTAAAGAGGCCCAATTACTCAGCATGAAGTACTTGAAAACTTTTTTTTTAAAAATATATGAAGAAACGTATAGTTACTTTGCACAAGCTCATAAGAAGTAAACTCTTCTTTGATATTGATAGAAAAATTTAAAAATACTTAAAAAAAATTGTTTAAGTTCTAAACTTAACTCTTTATTGAGTTTTCTTAATACTTGATCCCTCAATATCTCACAAACTCTCTGATCTGTGCATCAATTTTCTTTTAAAAATACTTGGTTTAACTCGATTCTTAAGTGTAATCAGATGCTTAAATACTAAATACTAACTTACTTGAGGACTTAAAAAAAAAATTTATTCTCCCTCCAACTTAATTAACATTGTCCTCAATGGAGTAGAAAAAATGAAGGGTGCATGCAAAGAGAAAGAAAAAGAGAGATGTCATCTGATCCAGAAGTCTTTTCAAAATTGATTCTTCCCCCAACTTAACCAAAATTATCTTCAGATTTCTACAAAAGATACTAAGAAAGACTTGATTGACCTAAATAAAATACAAAAGATAGCAAAGGCAAAAGAAAAAATTAAAAACTTGAAAACTGAGTTGCCTCCCAGGAAGTGCTAAGTTTACCGTCTTCAGCCAGACCATGCTGATTCTTACTTATCCTGTGTCAAATACTGGATTGATAAATTCTAATGATTTTAGATTATCAATCTCAAGAAGATGATCTATAATAAATTTTAATATTTTATTACCAATCTTTAGAAAGTAGTTCACATCTCCATTCTTAATTGTAGTAAGATAAGTCACAAACCCATTCACAGACCTTTGTTTATTAAGAATTTCTCCTATTTGTTCTTCTAAAATGCTTATAAATTGAGTTTTTGGGTTAGAAGCTAAGTTTGAAGAAATAGGTGCTGAAAGGGTGTCAGTTGATTTTAAACATGTGTACTCAGATGCGACCAAAGGCAATTTTAATTCTGAAGGAGGTGATTCTAAAGTGGAAGAATCGGCTTCTAGGACTGAAGGGAACGGAACTTTTGGTGAATATATCTTGGGTAACTCATCCGCTCTCTTCTCAATATCAATTTTGGGCTCAGGTTCTTCTATTGGGTTAGCTTCAATACTGACCTTTTCTTCCAAATTCATATTTTGGTTAGCATCAGTACTAGTCTCACTCACCTGATCTTGGTATGGGTCCTTAAGAATTCTATCACTTTTAAGCTTAGAAATTGCATTGTCACTTTCAAATTGGAGATTCTTAGGTGGGCCATTGGATTGATGACTAGGTCCAGGTGATTGGTGGATGGGTGGGTCATTTTTAAAATTCGATATTTGTTCATTTGGTACTTGACATAGTTCTTTCCTCATGGTAGATTCAGTTAATTGATCTATTTGTGCTTCTAGCCTAGCGAGGGATTACTGTTGGGTCATGATCATTTATTGAAGTTGGTTCAATCTATCATCAGCTAGATTAGTCCGTTGAGGAGGTGGGTATAATGGCTGATTGTAATAGGATGACCAAGTAAGCTGACTAGACTGACCACTATTATAAGCATAGTTTTGATATTGGAGCCCATTCTGAAAGTTTTGCAAAGAAAAAATTTGGGTCTGAGCCTGAGTCTGTTGGGGTCTCCAAGAAAAATTAAGGTGGTTCCTCCAATCTTGGTTATATATATTTAAGAATGGATCATTGACAGGATTAAAGTAACCTTGAGCAGTTTGAACTTGTTCTTAAATGAAAGGTGGAAACTGTGCAACCGTGGGACATTCCCTCACATGATGGGTCAGGCTAGCACAGATAGAACAAATCTCCTGATAATTAGATGGTGGTGTGTATTGTGCAGGAAATTGTTGACCTAATGCTAGAAACTGATCAAATTTTTGGACAAGAAGATCGACTTTATCTAATCTTTGGGCTATTAGGTTCAAATCGACCTCAGGACTAGTGTCAGAATATTTGATCCCATAGAATGATGGAAACATCGATGGATTATAGGTGGAAGAAATAAAATATTTCTTCATCTGCCTAGGTGGTTCTTAAAATTTTTAGCCATTTGATTTTCAGGTTTAACATGGATCAGTCATTCAATTTCAGGATTAGGTTCAACTAGGTCAGAAAAAATTATACCGTGCATGTATTAGTGCAAACCCTAATATGTGTGTTGTTAAGATTTTTTTTTTTAAGAAGAAGGAGGAGAAAAAGAAGAGAAAAGAAAGAAAAAGAAAAGTTCTAAAGGTGAGATCCTTAAGAAAAGTCTTAGACACAAAGACATAAGATGAGAAGAATTAGTTGTGGTTAAGTGTTAATTGCAATCAAGTTAGCAAATAATTAAACCTAGACACCTATGGGTTTCTTAGACCTAACAGTTCGATGTAGAGTGGCTTAGTCTAGATACAAATTGGGTTTGTTCTCACTTCCTTCAACTAGCCAGGTAAGAGGTGGGGTCGTGGGGGTCCCCCCGTTGCTTGCCTTAGACACCAATTGAATTGGCCAGGTAAACTAACGGAACTAATTAAATAACCACGAGTCCACTTAGGCAGAGTCTTTGTAACCTCTAGCCTTAGACACTAGTTTCAGGGATGAGTTCAAACTTACTTTGTACTTGACTTCACTAAAATACTCAAACTGAACTCAATTGATCCTAGGGGCCAATGTCTACTTGATTTGAGTTATATTTGGGTTAATGCGGAATGCTGGTTGGTTGTTTTTGGGCTAAGAAAGGGTGATGAAATATCCATCTTATCTTGTTATGGGTGTTGTCGTTAAATTGATTTGAGATGAATATGTACAACTAATTTCAAATAAGGGGTTCTATGCAACTAAATTAGATGCATGAAACTAATAAAACTTGAAAGCTTACCTTGTCTCTAGCGATCACCAAAAATAAATCTACAATGATGAATGCTCCTAAAAATTAAGTTTCTACTCTTGTCATGTAATTTTTATTAGGTTTATGTGGATGAATTTTAGGTTAATTAAAAAAATAGTAATTAATATTAAAAAAAATAGTTAAGGTTAGGGTTAGGATTGATCTCACCAACTTGGAAGCCTTCTATCTCCCTTTTTTTTTTGATTTTTTTTGAATTTTTGAATTTTTTTTTGCAAAAAAATAAAAAAATAGAAAAGTTAGTAAGTTAAATTTATAAGAAAATCAAAGAAATCAAACATTAAAATTATTGCCCTCCCTAGCAATGGCGCCAAAAATTGATACGATCGTGATGCTGTCGTTAGGATACCGTGATTATCAATCAAATTCTGACTTCAATAAAAATTAAAAATATGTAGAAAGTAGTGAGTCGGATCGAATTCACAAAGAAGATAGAATTTTGACTTAAAATCTTTGATTTTACAAAAAAAAATAAAATTTTGGAGAAAATAATTTAAGTCAAAAAATAAAAAATAAAAGTATAAAAAATAAATCGGGTACTAAGATCTACTAACTAGATCCTAGCATCTACTTACAATAAAAATAAATAATAAAAATTTAAAAAAATATAAAATAAATCAGGTACTAAGATTTACTAACTAGATCCTAGCATCTACTTGCAATAAAAATAAATAATAATAAATTTAAAAAATATAAAAATAAATTGATACTAAGATCTACTAATTAGATCCTAGCATCTACGTATAAAAAATAAAAGTCAGGAAATTAAAGTACAAGAAAATAAATTTTGCATTAATTGAAATTAAAATTTAAGTACAAAAAATTTAAAAGAAATAATAAAAAAAAAAAAATAAAACTATAACAAAGATCTGAAGTTGATCAGCCAAGCTTCATCGAAAAGATGGTTGATGACCTCTCCATCTTCCATCGTACTCCATAGAGCGAACTGGCTTCTTTCCTTCTTTTTCTTGAGTTCCTAAAGCTATTTTATTTTTTATCTATTTTTTTCTACACTTTCTACTTAATTTTTCTACTCACAAAGCTTAATCCCTGACCCCCTATTTATAGATGAATTTTTTATAATTTTTTGGTAGGGAAAGGAGTCCTAAAACCCTTAAAAATTATATTAATCTCCTTAGGAATATTCTTGGCCGTCGGATGGAGCTTGAACCACTCAGATCTGATAAAAAATTAGCCGTTTTAATCCGTATCAAAGTCAGATCGAACCACAACCGTCCGATCGTGCTTGGGATTGGTTCTGGGCCGTCGGATCATGAAAAAGAGTTCTATTCAAAGTCGGGAGTGATAATAGCCGTTGGATCGCATGATGGATTGGTTTTGGGCCGTCGGATCATGCAAAAAAGTTCTCTTATAAATCGACAATGAACAGCAGCCGTTAGATCTAAGTCGGATTAAATATTAGCCATGGATCATACCCAGGATCTTTCTCTCACTGTGAACCACACCTATGGATCGTGTAACTATTCTCGTGGACCGACCGACTGGTCCACCGTGCATCGAAGGCTATTTTCTTTATTTTTTAGGATATTTTGGCTCGATTTTTGCTTCGATTTTTATCTGAAAAATTAAAAAAATATGCATTAAATTTTTTAAATTTTTTTTTTCATTTTGGTGCTTAAATTGCTTAATTAAATTAACAACTATTTTTTTATAAATATATCTAATTTCATATTTTTTTCAAAATCACTTATTTTTTAAGAAAATTCAATAAATTCATGAAATAAGAATTTTTAAGAAGATGTTAGCACCATAAATTATCAAAAATATCTACAATAAATGTAAAAATATACCACTTATTAATGGTATGGGTGTTTTGAGGTGCCAGTTTCCCCGGAGGAGAGTCTTCTATCAAGACATCAAAAGTTGATGTCTTGTAGAGACAAAAGGTAAGAGAGAAGATTGTCTTCTCTTATTATTTTTCTTTCAATTTTTTTTTTATTTTTATGATTTTTATGTGATAAAAATCTGAGAGAGAAAGAGGGATGGCATGGTGGATCTATGCTCCAATGAGTTGGGGCATGGTGATCTGATTTTGGACATAATCTGATCATGTCCTGATGAGAGAAGAAGAAGAAAAGAAGGTCATCTCTTAAGGTTTCTTTTAGAACCCTTTTTCTCCATCAATCATGAGATTTTTCTATGAGAAAAATCAGATAACATAAGATCTAAAAGTTTGAAAAACATCTAGAGGAGAAGGTCTCCTAATATCCTAGCATAGAGATGTTCTTAGGACATCAATTGTTAATGTCCTAAAAGAGAAGATTTGTCTTCTCTTAGGATCTTTTCTATTATATATTATTTCTGATTTTAGAGAGGTCCAAGGGTTTGACTTCTCCCTCATTCCTCCTCATATTCTTTATCTCTTGGAATGTCAAAGAGATCTGAAGAATATTTTTAGATTGACCATCCGGAGGGATGCGCAAGAAGCTAGCATTTCGAGCGGATCTTCGTTCGATGAACCTTCAATTTTGTTGCATCCTCGTGTGGATCTCCTGTAAAGGTCGGATGCGTGTGCGGCTCCAAAGGCAATAAAAAAAATCAACCATGGAGTTGTCAACCCATGCAAAGGTAAGAGATCTGATCTCTTCTCTTACCTAGATGTGATCTAGGTTTTAGATCTAAAACTGTTTTAGATCTTGGGTATTGTTTGCTGATCAATACCAAAACTTTTATTTTCTGACTTATAAATGCAATATGATATGTTATAGATCCTAGTTGTAGGGTTTAGTAATCTGATTACATGCATTTATAGATTAAATTGTTTAATTTATATTTTTCATTTGCATTACATTTCAAAAATATTTTGAAATTCATGCATGAAACCCTGCACTTTTTCCATCAGTGGTATCAGAGCTTCTAGGTTCTTTTATAACATGTTCATGATTGCATTAAAATAAATCTAAAAAATAAAATAATGATCGCACGGATTGCATGCAAGTGCAAAGGTTGTCCTGGTACGTTGCGATCTAGAAAATTAAAAAAAGTTTAAATAAATCATGTCATGAATATTTTAGATTAGGTCTATTTTATTTCATAAATTTTTATGTAATGTACATAGATTAAAATCAGTCAAGAACAAGATCTTATGAAGATTCTGTTTGCTGATCGAGCTAGCACTCTCAGGAATCGTGCTGGCTCGACCAGCATGCCAGCTTGAAACAGCATTGTAGAATGCTGTTTGGGCCAGCTCGGTTAGGAATCGAGTTGGCTCGCCTAAAAATTGGGCCAGCTTGGATAGGATCCGAGCCAGCTCGACTAAAATATTGGCTGAATAATTTTTTTGATTGATTTTAATTGTTTTGACCTACAATTAGTGTTTGTTAGTGAAATAAGCCGACCTATTTTTGAAATGAGTTGACCTATTTAGTGAAACAACACTAGATTGTATTAAACCTTTCAAAAGTTGAAAATGGTTTTCAAAATGCCGAATCCCAACCCTCAGCCATGAACTTAATTAAAAGAATTAAGTGATTGTTTAGGATCTAGGTTTGTGATTTAAAGATCCTAAGACAATTTCATAAAACATGGGTTAAAGGGTAATGGGTTAGCTTTGTCAGGTCATTAACTGGGTTAGACCTAGGGTTAGATTAAATATGGACTAAGTTAAGAAATTGATCAAACCTAATTAAAAGTTAATTAGGATTAGGTCATTTCTATAGATCACTTCAATAGTTGTAATTAATCAAAGTCCATATATCTAACAAATGGATACTGATCGTGGCTCAGTGGCTGAGCCCGAGTCTTTAGGCAGACCAAATCAAAACTGATAAACCAGTTGGTGTCTAAGGTAAACATGATCGATGGTTTTTAATTGACAGCCCGCTTACCTGGCCATTTCTTATGGTATCTAAGGCAAGCTTTGGCAGACCCTCCTATCGATCATACTTACCTAGCCAATGTGGTTAATCAGGTCTTGATTAGGTTGCTCATTGATTTGTGCTAACCCATGTCACATAAGAAATCAGTGAGTCTGATTTCATTCAATGAGACTGATCTAGGTGCCCATGGACCAAAATTGATCCTAGTCCTTGTTAATGACTTGAGAACTCAGTGGGAGGACTTGACTTGGTGAAGTCAGTGGGAGCAAATTGGTCCATGTCCTTTCTATCCTTAAATCACTAATAATTTTAAATCTTCTAAAATTATTAGGTCCTTAAAATGACAAAGTTATGGAGAAAACTGAGTCATAACCTCCCATTAAGGTGTTTGATAATGGATCCATTAACTCAATAATCATTGCAGACCCAATGGCCTGGTGCTTGTTGACTAATGGAATTATCACTCATCATATGACGACTTGGAAGTGTCTCTCTAATGGTGGTTAGCTTGGCCAACCAAAGTTGGGCTTAATCATTCGTTGGTTAGATGCACCAAGTATGGTCATGTTAATGGTTCAACCTATCCGGATCCTTACAGTGGAGGTCAAAGCCTACTGATTAGGTTTCTGAGGTAAAATTAAATTACTAGAAATTATTTGGAGAAATAATTGGTTAATGAACCTACCCGTAGATGCAGATGGGTTGGCCGATCAAAGTCGGGCTTGTGTGTAGTCTATATGGATTCTAGTACCTACTAGAAAATTAAAGTAATTCTCCGAATTTGAGGTAGAGGCTACCAATTTGAATCAAATAGTGGAAGAACCTTGAGACTAAAATCCAAGTCTCTAAGCTTAAAATAATTCATATACATTAGGTCATTGTTCTCTTTTCTCAAAATAAGACTAAACCTTAATTGCTCCAATCGCTGTTAGACAGTGATGACTTATGGGACCCAACTTCGATAATTAGTATCGAAAGTTGAATTTGGTTCAGCAGTATGAATGGGTTCGTATTGGGGCTTCTTAGTTTAGTCAAAATAATTAGTCCAAAATTGATCCAAATCAGGCATGTTGCTTCTACTGTTAGAAGCAGGGTCATAGGAAGAAGAATTGTCTTGCTTTCCTTGACTATAATAGACTAAACAAGAGAAAGGAGCAAGAGTTGCTCATCAAGGATGTTATATGATAACACCTTAAAGTTTCTCTATGTAATTCTACTACCTAGGTATTAGATATCGATGGTCTTATGCAATTTATTGCTAGGACTACAAGTAAGTAGAATGTTTGAAAATGGTGAGAGATTCTTGAATGTTAGGGATGGAAGTCTTATTTCAATCCTAACTTTAGAAATTATAGAGCTTATTTTCAAATATTGTCATTTAGAGTAATTATTACTATTATCCATTGTTTATGATGAATGTAATCTTTGTTGGCCTTTTGGCCAAAGATGATCATCATTCATTAATAAAGGAAGATTATTATGATATTATTATGAATAATGTTGCAATAATACATGGACAATAAGAAAATGATATTTAACATTTATATAGCCTGTTAAATGTAATGTACACACCCAAGTTAGATAATGTCATGGATGTCTATCTTTGGCATTATAGGCTTAGTGATGTTCAAATCTTAAAATTTGTAAATAAAATCGCAAGCGCACGGTGTGCAGAGTAGCACGACCAGCGAGTACGGGTCGATCCCACAGAGACTTGGTTTTAAAAATGATTTTCAAATCTATGCTCAAGTGAGCTTTAACAAAAATCGAAAGTCGAAAGTTGTTTGCTAAAGACAATAAGACTAAGGATCTAGGGTTTTTGAATCCACTAGATCTAGATTAGGGAATTCTACCTAAAATTTTTCTTATTGATCCTAACGACTACTCCTCTTGTCTTTCCCAAGCATAGATTATGAAGGGACTAAGGCCCAACGATAACCCATCAAGATTCTTTACAGGGGAGTAGTAACTAGGATCCCTTAGGGTTTTCTCCTCCTATGCACTGAATCAAGCATGAACTATGAAGGGACTCTGACCCAACTGTAGTTCATCAAAAATTCTTGGCAAAAGAGGAAGAAAAAGAAACCCTAAGAAAAAGAAAGAACCCTATGTAAAATCTCTACTCATGATCTAGCTTCATCGCAAACCCTAGAAGGATGCTTAGCTAGACATGATCTAAATCTACTTACAAAATTTAAATACAGAAAAATAAACTACCCTAATTTCATAAATTAAACTATCCTAATTGCATAAATTTAAACTGCATAATTTAAACTAACCTAATTGCATAAAATTAAATTGCATAAATTAAACTATCCTAATTGCAAGAAAAATAAATTGCATAATGTAAAGAGATGAAATTGCATAAAAAGAAGATTTTATATATAAAAAAAAATTTATTACAAAAACCTCAAAGCTCGAGGCTTGAAAAGAGAGCTAAAAACCCCACTATCTAGGGTTACAAGCTTGATCGGAAGGAAGAATCCATAAAACAAGGGCCTTTGGGGGCTTTTTATAGGCATTTGGGGGTTATAAGGTTTTCAAAACTTCCGATGTGGGACTAAGAGGTTTTAGGGGGTTTATGGTGCGCCGATGGGTCCATGGTCCATGCGCCTGTTGCTGTGGACCAGGCGGCTAACCAGATCACCAAATCAGTTGATTTTTGACCAATTTTGATCTGATTTGACTCGGGTTTGACCCAATTGAGTCTTCTTTCTTCATTCTTCAATTCCTGGGTCAATTTAACTCCGTTTTGCATAAAATTTGCGCCGTTGGAATCCTCTTTCCTTGTTCTTTCTATTGATGATCTCTTCTTCTGCAAAATATAATAACAATATCAATTTCTTAATAAAGTTAGATAATTTAGATATTAATTGATACTTTTTATGTCAATTTGTGACATAAATCACACCCTCCAACTTAATCATTGCTAGTCCCTTAGCAATGTACCAAAATAAGATCATATTCCAAAAAGATCCTTCCTTTGCAAATTAATTTAAGATCGAAATTCAAGAAGTTTTCTAGTATTACTAAGTAATGAGCTTCGAATTAGAATCAGTAGTCAGTCTACTTAGAAGCTTTCTTAGAGTACACTTAAAGTTTTATAGCACTTGTGTGAGTGATAACTAACTTAGTATTTCAGTATTAACTTGTACAGGCCAATTGTATCATTTTTCATAACTTAGTTCGATTAATTTTTTATACACCCCAGATTAAACAAAGAACTAAGGTAGCTTTCACACTGTTTTTTTTTTTTTTTTTTTTTTTTTTTTTTTTTTGCTGAGCATCCTGGCCTTCCCACCACCGTTTGACGCGAATCTCAACACTTGACTTAGGTGAAGAGACCCGGTTACTAGGCTTAGGGCAATCCACATTTACTCTGTGTTTTGCATTTTATTTCAGGCAGGTAGCTCTTTCCTTAAATTCAAATTTCTTCAATTGGGGTGTAGAGAAAATTATCTAATTTAAATAATACTCAAATCCTTAATTGGCCTTACAATTAACACCTACTTTACCTTGTTAGTGTGCATGTGCAATTGGAAGTGCTAATAGTCTTTAAATGACCTAAGCCACCAAGAGTCTAACCAGCTAATCTTCTCCGTGACTCACTACATTAGCAAATACTTTCTAACTTACTCTTATTTCTTTTATAGATTAATTTATTTCATATATATATATATATATATTTATTATTATTTTTTTTTTTTTTACATAATATATTAAATGCAAGAAATAACTCATAGTGGAAGGAAAAGGAAATGATAACACCTGATTTTGTTCAAGCTCTCCCCTCAACTTGACCGACATTGTCCCCAATGGAGTTTATCTAATTTATTTGTCCTAAGCAAACTAAAACAAAGAAAGCATTAGAAATTAAATAAGCTGGGTTGCCTCCCAGAAGCGCTAAGTTTTATGTCTTCAGCCAGACCAAACCTCGAAGCAACTTAATCAGAATAAGTTGGTTCATAAAGAACCATGGCATCTTCAACAGTCTTGACAGGTAATTCCAAGAATGGTTTTAATCGTTGACCATTAACTTTAAAGATAACACCATTACTTGGGTTTTCAATCTCAACAGCCCCGTGTGAAAAAACTTCCTTTACTAAAAATGGTCCTGTCCATCTAGACCTAAGCTTTCCTGGAAACAGATGTAATCTAGAGTTATATAAGAGCACCTTTTGTCCGATATTGAAAGTTTTTCTTATAATTGATGGATCATGAAATGCTTTGGTTCGTTCCTTGTATATCCTTGCATTTTCATAGGCTTCATTTCTAAGTTCTTCTAATTCATTCAATTGAAGCTTCCTATGGTTTCCAGCATCGTTCAAATTTGTATTTAGTTGTTTGATGGCCCACATGGCTTTGTGTTCTATCTCAATAGGCAAGTGACATGGTTTACCAAACACAATCCTATAAGGAGACATTCCTAGATTGGTCTTGAAAGCGGTTCGGTATGCCCAAAGTGCATCAATTAATTTTAAAGACCAATCCTTTCTATTGGCATTAACAGTTTTTTCCAGGATCTGTTTGATTTGTCGGTTTGACACTTCAACTTGCCCACTAGTTTGAGGATGATATGGTGTGGCCAATTTGTGGGTGACATTATACTTTTTCATCAATGTTGCAAAAGGTCGGTTACAAAAATGGGTTCCCCGATCACTAATGATTGCCCTAGGAATACCGAAACGGGAGAGAATATTTTCTTTAAGAAACTTAATGACCATTTTGCTATCGGGTGTTCTACATGCAATTGCTTCTACCCATTTTGAAACATAATCAACTGCTACTAGAATATATTCATTTCCAAAGGAATTTGGAAATGGTCCCATGAAATCGATCCCCCAAACATCAAAAACTTCAACTACCAAGATTGGGTTGAGTGGCATCATGTGTCGCTTGGTGATTCGGCCCATTTTCTGACATTGAGCACAATTTTTACAATATTCGTGAGCATCCTTAAACAAATTGGGCCAATAAAAACCACATTGGAGAACCTTAGCAGCAGTTTTCTTAGACGCGAAGTGACCCCCACATGCTTGATCATGACAAAAAGATAAAATATTCATGACTTCGTTATCTGGGATACACCTTCTAATAATTTGATCAGGACATTGTTTAAAAAGATAAGGATCATCCCAAATGAAATACTTCACTTGGGCAAAGAATTTATATTTATCCTGCTTAGTCCAATGAGAAGGTATCTTGCCTATGGCTAAATAATTTACAATATCAGCAAACCAAGGTTCAGTAGACAAAGACATGAGTTGCTCATCTGGGAAAGATTCATTGATGGGTGGTTCACTAGATGGTGCAACTGGAATTCGGGACAAATGATCTGCTACAACGTTCTCAGTGCCTTTCTTGTCCCTAATTTCTAGGTCAAATTCTTGAAGGAGCAAAATCCATCTGATTAAACGTGCCTTGGCATCCTTCTTTGCTAGGAGATGTCTAATGGCTGAGTGATCGGTGTAAACAATGGTGTGGGTCCCAACCAAATAAGATCTAAATTTCTCTAAAGCAAAGACAACGGCAAGGAACTCCTTCTCAGTTGTGGTGTAGTTAAGCTGCGCATCATTTAAGGTTTTACTTGCATAATATATCACTCTAGGCAGCTTATTTATTCGTTGACCTAAGATTGCCCCACAACATGATCGGACGCATCACACATTAATTCAAATGGTTCAGACCAGACAGGAGGATGAATGATTGGAGCTGATACAAGTGCATTTTTTAGAAATTCAAAGGATTCCAAGCACTCATGAGTAAATTCAAATTTAGTATCCTTTGCCAAAAGATTAGTCAGTGGACGTGCTACTTTGCTAAAGTTGGCAATAAACCTTCTATAGAATCCAGCATGACCTAAAAATGAACGTATTTCTTTCACAGATTTAGGTGGTGGAAGACTTGCAATTAGATCTATTTTGGCCTTGTCCACTTCAATCCCCTTTTTAGAAATGACATGGCCAAGAACTATTCCCTGTTTGACCATAAACTGACATTTTTCCCAGTTGAGAACTAGGTGCTTCTCCTTACATCGTTCTAGAACTAATTGCAGGTGATTCAGACACTCGGAGAAGGTTAGACCAAAAACAGAAAAGTCATCCATAAAAATTTCTAGAAATCGTTCTATCATATCTGAAAATATGCTGATCATGCATCTCTGAAAGGTTGCCGGTGCATTACATAGTCCAAAGGGCATTCGTCTATAGGCAAAAGTACCAAATGGACAGGTGAATGTAGTCTTTTCTTGATCTTCAGCGGCTATGGGGATCTGGTTGTAACCGGAGTATCCATCAAGAAAACAGTAAAACTCTTGTCCGGCTAGTCTTTCCAACATTTGATCAATAAATGGCAAAGGAAAGTGATCTTTCCTTGTCGCAGCATTCAACTTTCTATAGTCTATACAGACCCTCCATCCCGTTTGGGTCCTAGTTGGGATAAGTTCGTTTGCATCATTTTGGACCACTGTTACCCCAGATTTCTTGGGTACTACTTGAACTGGGCTTACCCAAGAGCTATCAGAAATAGGATAAATTATTCCACTATCTAGGAGTTTCAGAATCTCCTTTTTAACTACATCCTTCATAACTGGATTAAGCCTTCTTTGGGCTTCTCTTGTTGGTTTAGCCTCTTCCTCTAAGTATATTCTATGTTGAACTATAGAAGGGCTTATTCCTTTGATATCTGCTATGGTCCAACCTATTGCCTCTTGATTTGCTTTTAGAACTGACAATAACTCCTCCTCTTGCTTGGGATCTAGGTCTGATGCAATAATTACAGGCAAAGTTTCTTTGGGTCCTAGATATGCATACTTGAGATGTTCTGGGAGGGGCTTCAGTTCTAAAATGGGTGCTTCCTCTATCGATGGTTTAGGTGATGAGTTCACCATCTCAATGATTGGTTCAGTAGGAAGTGTCGATTCCTGATTAATCTGATTTTCTTTAAGTATTTCATTGACATCCTCAGACTCATGGATTAACCAGGGGTTAGACTCTAGGTCGACTTCATCATCACTAATGTCAATGGATTCATAAATACCATCTTGGACTACATTGACATCAGCATGAGAAGAGGATTCCTGTTCTAAGTTAAAAACATTAAGCTCAATGGTCATATTCCCAAAGGATAACTTCATTAGACCATTTCGACAATTGATTTCAGCATTGGCCGTAGCTAAGAATGGTCTTCCTAAAATGACAGGTATATGTCCTTTAGGATTCGCAACTGGCTCAGTCTCTAAAACAATAAAATCTACAGGAAAAATAAAATTTTCAACCTTTATCAGAACATCCTCGACCATTCCCTTAGGGATCCTGAGAGATCTATCGGCTAACTGTAATGTGATCCCAGTAGGTTGAAGTTTTTCTAATCCTAGTTGTTCATACACCGAATATGGAAGGATATTCACACTAGCTCCTAGATCTAGCAAGGCCTTTTTTATATTGGTTTCTCCAATAACACAAGAAATTGTTGGAGCTCCAGGGTCCTTATATTTAATTGGCACATGGCTAGATAGGTATGAACTGACACTTGCAGCCAAAAATGCTTTCTTTGGTACATTAGTGGTCCTTTTCCTAGTGCAGAGATCTTTTAAAAATTTGGCATAAGTTGGAACCTGATGGATTATATCTAAAAGAGGAATATTAACTTGGACTTGTTTAAATACCTCTAAAATTTTGTCTAAATGTTCAGATTTATTGGATTTCAGTCTGTTTGGAAAAGGAGCTCTAGGACTTTTAAGTACTGGACTAGGTGAATTTTCAGTTTCTGGTGCTTGAGGTTGAAAGGTAGTAGTTTTAGAAGGTGACTCGGCAGATGAGTCATCTATATCATCAAGTGCAACTACCTTATTGTCTATTTGTTTTCCTGATCTTAAGGTATGAATGGCATTTATACCATTAACTTGGTTTCCTTGTTGGGGTCGTGGACCATTTTGGTTCCTAGGATTTGGCTCATGTTGGCTAGGTAACCTACCATGTTCTCGTTCACTAATGGTCGAAGCCAGCTGACTTACTTGCATTTCCAGACGGGCTATAGCTTGGGTGTTATTATTTATGAGTTGACCCGTAGTTTGCATAAAGCTGGTATGTGTTTTCATCATGGCTTCTAGGCTTTTCTCTAAAGAGGTAATTTTTTTGTCATTATCATGGAAGCCTGGCGGGTTGTTCATCACTGGGTTGGACCTTAGATTTTGCTGATTGAAATTTGGATTACCTACATTAGGATTCTGGGACCATGAGAAATTCGGGTGATTCCTCCAACCTGGGTTATATGTGGGTGCATAAGGATTGTTCAATGGTCCTTGATAGGTGGCATTCACCTGTGCACACTCATTCGAGTAGGAACATTCTTCTAAGACATGGTCTGGTGCATTGCACCCTTTACACATGGGTGCAGATATTTGATTTACATTGGCTGGTCTCTGTAATTCTAAGGCTTCCAATCTACGTGTTAAGGTTGCAATCTTGGCCTCTGATGCTAGGGTTGGTTGAATTTGATGCATTCCTCCTCTTGAAGGTGTAGCTTTATCAGGTTCCCTAGTTGTTTCCCACTGTAAATTTTTCTCGGCTAGGTCTTCTAAGAATTGCCAAGCTTCAGTAGTTTCTTTGTCCATAAATTGGCCTTGGCACATGGACTCTAGCATGGTTCTTGAGTTTGAATCTAACCCCTCATAGATGATCTGGCATAGTCTCCAAGTTTCTATTCCATGGTGTGGGCATTGGGTCAAAAGATTCTTGAAACGATCAAAGTACTTCCAAAATGATTCACCAGCTAGTTGGTAAAATTGATTTATTTCATTCCTAATCCTAGCTGTTTTATGATGGGGGAAATACTTTTTTAAAAATGTTCTCACAAAGCCCTCCCAGTAGTGACAGAATAGTTTGGCAGACTATAAAGCCACTTCTTAGCATTGTCCTTAAGGGCAAAGTTGATTAATCTAAGTTTGACCTCATCCTCTGTTAATTGCAGTTTCATGGTTGCACATACCTCCTCAAATTCTCTAATAAATATATAAGCATCTTCTAATCCTGTGAATTTTGGAAGCATATTTATGATTTGAGGTTTGATTTCAAAATTGTTAGCTGTGGGTTGTGGCAACCTGATACAAGATGGTTGGATGGAGCCAACTGGATAACACAAATCCTTAAGGGTCATGGGTTGGATTGGTTCAGCCATTGGAACAACAGGAATTGACTCAATTCTAACTAGACGACCCGACACTCTTCTCCACACACGAGGTGTACGGTTCTCGATGTTTATACAATTTTTTTTTTTTTTATAAAATTTTTATGTATAAGGAAAAGAAAGAAAAGAGAAAAAGTTCTAAAGAGAAGATCCTAAGGAGTCCTAAATCTAAAGAAAAGTAACCAAATTAATTTAAATTTTAAATTTTTTTTTTTTTTTCAAACAAGTGAATCAATAAATTAAACTCAATCTATCCTAGGGTTAACCTAAATCTAGACAGCTCCTAACTGTTCCAAGATGACCCTTCAAACCTTCCAAGTGGAGATTGATCAACTAGTTAGCCAGGTAAGTATAAGAGGTGGGAGGTTCACTCATCGTTGCCTTTCTAGACACCAAACGAGTTGGCCAGGCCAGCAACTGAACCAATTTAACAAACCACCCTCAGGGACTTGCCTAGACACCAACTAATCAAACAACTCAAACTTGGTAGAACTCTTAGGGTTCCTTGTCCTATTGAGCTCGAATTCCTTAAGGTTGACGTCTAATTGATTTTAAGATTAAAAGTCTAGGTAATGCAATATGATGGAGATGGTTTTTGGGCTAAGGAAGGGTAATGAAATCCCCACCTTATCTTGTTAATGGGTTGATGCCCTTAGATTAATTATGAAAATGCAAATACAAATAAACAAGATGACCAAGAATGTAAAAGATTTTAATTTAGAATTTTTTTTTTATTTTGATATTTTACTTCACGATTATGAAATGTCTTTTGTTTTGTTTTATATTTTTTTTTTTGTGATTAAGTAAATTCAAATGATTAGGTCTAAAAGCAAAAGTAATTAACTAAAAATAATAAAAGAGAAATTAGAAGCGTACCTGAGTTTTCCAGCAATCACCAACTAAATATAGAAACCTAAAGAAAAAAAAAAGAGAGTTATAACGCACGAAGAACAAATATTTGAAAATAATTTAAAACGCCAAATCCCCGGCAACGGCGCCAAAAACTTGATGTTCAAATCTTAAAATTTGTAAATAAAACCGCAAGCGCACGGTGTGCAGAGTAGCACGACCAGCGAGTACGGGTCGATCCCACAGAGACTTGGTTTTAAAAATGATTTTCAAATCTATGCTCAAGTGAGCTTTAACAAAAATCGAAAGTCGAAAGTTGTTTGCTAAAGACAATAAGACTAAGGATCTAGGGTTTTTGAATCCACTAGATCTAGATTAGGGAATTCTACCTAAAATTTTTCTTATTGATCCTAACGACTACTCCTCTTGTCTTTCCCAAGCATAGATTATGAAGGGACTAAGGCCCAACGATAACCATCAAGATTCTTTACAGGGGAGTAGTAACTAGGATCCCTTAGGGTTTTCTCCTCCTATGCACTGAATCAAGCATGAACTATGAAGGGACTCTGACCCAACTGTAGTTCATCAAAAATTCTTGGCAAAAGAGGAAGAAAAAGAAACCCTAAGAAAAAGAAAGAACCCTATGTAAAATCCCTACTCATGATCTAGCTTCATCGCAAACCCTAGAAGGGATGCTTAGCTAGACATGATCTAAATCTACTTGCAAAATTTAAATACAGAAAAATAAACTACCCTAATTTCATAAATTAAACTATCCTAATTGCATAAAATTAAATTGCATAAATTAAACTATCCTAATTGCAAGAAAAATAAATTGCATAATGTAAAGAGATGAAATTGCATAAAAAGAAGATTTTATATATAAAAAAAAATTTATTACAAAAACCTCAAAGCTCGAGGCTTGAAAAGAGAGCTAAAAACCCCACTATCTAGGGTTACAAGCTTGATCGGAAGGAAGAATCCATAAAACAAGGGCCTTTGGGGGCTTTTATAGGCATTTGGGGGTTATAAGGTTTTCAAAACTTCCGATGTGGGACTAAGAGGTTTTAGGGGGTTTATGGTGCGCCGATGGGTCCATGATCCATGCGCCTGTTGCTGTGGACCAGGCGGCTAACCAGATCACCAAATCAGTTGATTTTTGACCAATTTTGATCTGATTTGACTCGGTTTGACCCAATTGAGTCTTCTTTCTTCATTCTTCAATTCCTGGGTCAATTTAACTCCGTTTTGCATAAAATTTGCGCCGTTGGAATCCTCTTTCCTTGTTCTTTCTATTGATGATCTCTTCTTCTACAAAATATAATAACAAGTATCAATTTCTTAATAAAGTTAGATAATTTAGATATTAATTGATACTTTTTATGTCAATTTGTGACATAAATCACTTAGTCACCTTGACAAGAATAGGATAAACAGATTAGCTTGAGAGAAAAACCTCGACATTAATGATTGTGAATCATTGATAGCCTGTGAGTCTTATCTTTTTGGAAAGATGACAAAGTCACCTTTTAATGAAAAAAGTAAAAGAGTTGATAAAGTTCTAAGTCTCATACATAGTGATGTATGTGGACCTATGAACTTAAGTGCCAGAGGAAGATATTAATATTTTATTACAGACGACCTATCTGGGCATGTGTGTGTCTGGCCTGAATCATTTGAAATGTTAAAATGATTCAATAATGAAATATAGAAACAAACTGGATAAGGTGTTAGAACTCTTCGATCAGATCGAGGAGGCGAATACTTATCCAGTGAGTTTGTGACATATCTTAGGAGAGAATTGGATTCTCTCTCAGTGGATTCTTTATCAAAATATAGTGTATCTGAAAGGAGAAGTTGAACTTTGTTAGACATGATTCAATCCACGATAGGGTTCACTTCTCTACCTATTTCAGGATTGTGCTCTTGTTGACTATCTGTTTTACTCTAAAAATATACTGAGTAAGTCTGTTGTGCAGATTCCATATGAGATATGGATTAGGCATAGATCTAAACTCTCTCACCTTTGGGTTTGGAGTTGATCGGCCTATGTCAAAGGTTTGCATACAGATAAACTTAGTTCTTGGTCCAATAGGTGTTTAAGGGTTACTAATTCTAACATGCTGAAGAACATAAGATGTTCATCAGCAGTAAGGCATTCTTTTTGGAAAGGAGTTCTTAGAGAAGGAACTGATGCCTATCAAGTTGAACTTGAAAGTTTGACTGGTAGAAATGAACCGATATAATCTAGTAAACCTACAAAACCATATTTGATTAGATCAAACTCGGAGCCCATTAAAGTAACACCTTAAGGAGATCTGGTAGAGTACCACGTTAGCTGGACAGACACTTCAGTGTCTAGGTCTGAGATGCCGATCCTGTTGAGCTCGATGAGATTAACAAGGATCCGATCACCTATAGGGATGCAATGCAGTGGTCTAACTCTGAGAAGTGGCTTGGAGCCATTAAATCCAAATTGAAGTCCATGAAAATCAATAGTGTATGGACACTAGATGATTTACTTGAAGGGATAAAACCCATTGGGTGTGAATGGATTTTTCAAAAGGATCAGAGTAGCGCAGATGGGAAGGTGGAGACCTATAAAGCCTGTTTCGCTATTATCCAGAGTTGGAACATACGTTTTGAATATATATCTTTGTTATGAACAAAGAGGAACCCTGCATTTATAAGTGGACAAAAAGTTCTGTAGTGTTATTCTTTGTGTTGTCTTTGAATGAAATTCTCTTAATCGGGAATGGCATTCCAGCATTGCAAGAAATAAAGGTTTGGGTATCATCTAATTTTTCCATGTTCAAAGATCAGATATGGTATACTCACTAATGATAGTGAGCAGATACCAGTCTGATCTAAGTAGGAACCAATGGAAGATTGTATAGACAATCCTTAAGTATTTGAAAAATACTAAGGTCCAGTGACTCAAATATGAAAATACTGACTTTAAACATGTGGATATTTTGATTACAGTTAGATCAAGATGACAATAAGAAAGTATTGGATCATTCCCTAATTGTAGGAGCAATCTGCTAGAAAGATTTCAAGGAAGATACTTTAGCCTACTCAATTAGTGATGTAGAGTACATCGTAGCATTATGATGCTGTCATGTAAGCTGTGTAGTGCTGACTTCATTAGCAGGTTAGGAGTGGCACCCTCCACCAATGGTCCAGTCCTATCATAGCACTGGAGCCATAGCTTTGGCTAAAGAACTGAAGGAACCAGCATACTCTGTATTCTATCACTTTTGATTTTAGATCAGGGTAACATCGATCTTTGAAGATTGATGAAAAGGAGAACTTGACTGATCCATTTGCTAAGGCCTCAGAACTAAGCAGTTCTATGAACTCAAGTGGAAGATAGGATATTTGATATTGTTCTGATTGGCTTTAGTAAAAATGAGAGTTGTTGGAAAATATGTCCTAAAGCCAATCATCTAAATGGTAGATGATTGGAATTAGTATATGAATTATCTAATAATAATAGTTATTTGGCAGGTTCATCATAAAAGTTCTATCTTCTTAAATGAACTCCTAAATTATGATGAAGTCTTTAGAACCACAATCAATCGATAAAGGAGGATTTATCAGATGGTTCTTAAATTATTCATGATCAAATGATAAGTTATTAACAAAGATGATAACTTATCAAGTGTAGGTCGCTATATGTCATTTGCGTTGGTTGTCCTCATAACCAAGTGGTGTGAAGACACTGGTATGGCATTCAGATGAGATGTAGGAGTACATCTGCACTGAACGTGACCAATGTAACACTCTACTATCAAGAGT